>NC_058132.1:609397076-609450130 GCF_016433145.1 Gracilinanus agilis | reverse complement strand
GTATAAGAGACAGCTCTCTCTCTCTCTCTCTCTCTCTCTCTCTCTCTCTCTCTCTCTCTCAAAATTCTCTGGAGTCAGTGCTAAAAATTTCAAATCAGTTCCATCTTTCCAGGGGGAAAATCTATGATTTATGAAAATGTTGTTCAAAATCTTACAATAATTTTGCTTCATGAACTAGTCTTCTCCTATGCTATCCCATGCATTTTATTCTGAATCACAAAGAATCAACATCAACTGTGATGATAACCAAGATTATTTTACCAATCTGGCATGCTCAAAATTCCATAAAATATGAGTTTAGTTAAAATGAATGATACCTCTGAAAGCAATAATGGTAACCTATAATTTGAAACATTAGTAAATAAAAATGTAAAAGCCAGACTCATGTAATTATTTATTTGAATGATACCTGATTTAATCATGGTTGTTTTTAACATGAAATTAATAATTTACAAGGGAAATGGTTTATCATTTTGATTACAGTTATTAACTGTAATATTCAACTGAGTAACAATGATTATTTAATGTCACTGTGGCAAAACTCTTTTCATGAAAAAGATACATCTATCCAAAAAGAAAAATTAGCAAACATAAGCAATAGTAGAGGGAAATCAGGTTGTTAGAGCACCATTCTATGAAAAATATTCTGACAAGTTCTCAGCACATCTATTATGTAACAATAAAAATTCAGAATGAACATAAAGGCTGATGCTACAATTTACTTTTTAAAAATGTTACTGAGAACAGAGGGCTATTGTTTTGGTATCATTTCACTCTTACACATCCATGTATGCTTATTGCTGCAGACAGTACAGAACTCATGAACTATATAAATCAGGTATAGTAGATTCATAACAAGCTGAATCAGTGACTATATCATTTAGTTTTTGACCTGCAGCCATATATTCAACAGAACCAGATTGTAAATGTTTCCGCATCCCTACAATGAGGTGTGTCTCTCTTACCACAGGAAAAGGTTTCACAAAGTCTTATATGCCTCTAATCTATACATAACATTTCTTTCTTCTATATCCAGTTCTACTCTGCTTCCTGCAGAGTGGGATTTAATAAATACTTCCCTGAATTATATTAAATTGAAACAATAGTCTAGAATTTAAAATAGTCTCCTCTGGGATTTAAAAGCAGCTGGTAGAAAAAAAAAGTGACTGGTAGAAGTTAATTTTAAACATATCTTAAGAGTGATTTTTGTAATCAACTGACAAGCTGATCCTAACTCCCACAAGCACATTACAGATTGTTTGCATGTACATTTCTAATCACACAGTCCCGTTGGTTACATGTATTTGGTCCCACCCCAGTTCAGTCATATGGCTGCATACACACCAGAAAGTTTGAAGATTCACATTTACTTTAAGAGTCTTTCAAAGTCTAAATTTCCTCTATGAGGTTTAATCTTCCTTCTTTCTAATATTACTTCTTTTCTCTGGAAACAATGCTAAAAACAGCTAGTCAGGGCCATCTTCTTGGGAAGAAAATCCCTAATATATGAAATATTGTGAACTTCTTCAATAATTTTGCTTCATGAATCAGCCTTCTACACAATCCTATGCATTTGATTTTGGATCACAAAGTTCCAACTGTGATGATTCACACGACACTTTGATGTTTAACTAGGACTTAATAAAAGTCACCAATTTTGTTTCAATTCCAATTTCAACTGAATATAATATAGTTTTACATATAGATGTAAAATTTATAGTAAACCTTTTCTCTACCTAGTAGCCTCTATTATTTTATCATTCCAATATAAAAGACCAATAAGTGTAAATTAGCATACTCAGCTGCTTCCTTATAATGCTTCAAATCCTTCTTCAAATTTTTGTTCTCACTGTCCAAAAGCAAATTCTGAGTGTACACATCTGGAACAAATGTAGCCTCTGGCGGAACAAATGTACCCTTCTGAATTGACTCATACCTAAGACAATATAAAACAACAACATCTTATATAATTTCATTCTACCAACTTAAATAAAGTTTATAATAAAAAAGAGAATGTTATCAACTGGTATCATATTATATCCCTGTGTTAGTTAATATCCACAAAATATCTCATATATCAAAAATGTTATGGAAGTATCAAATACTATCATAATCATCATCACCCTCATCACTACGTTATCACTTAGTCTGCCCTGTATTATATATCAAATTATTTTATAAGATTTAAAATAATTGGCATACCAAATTACTTACTTAGCAATTTATAAAACATGTTAGAAAAAACAATTGAAATTATATTAGAAAAACATGCACATCAGAATATAAGTAGTGTCTTATATTATTGAGGAAATGATGAGCTATTCAAATAAAAGGAGATGACAGGAGAAGGGAGGGGGAGGCAAGAAATTCTTATAATCTTTGATCCTCTAGGTTAAGGAGTTGGAGGATGATTTAAAGCACATCCTATTGAAGTAAAACTTGTTTTCAAGAACCTCCACAATCCCTCTCAGTAGTTTTTGTGAGTGGTGTGACACAAGTACATTACAATTAAACTACTAACTTTATTATTAAAGTTAATTCTTTAACTACTAAATTAAATACAACCACCAAAATGACTGAGTGAAAATCTTAGATGACTAGAAATTATCCTAACAATTCAAAAGGTTGTACTTTAAACTATCCAGGATATTCTGGGATAAGATGTATGACAAAATCCGTCATATCCTCATGACTCCTTTCTCATTTCCCCACCACCCTAAATAACCCATCCTACTCATGGGTTTTTATGGGATTTATATGAAGGTTTTCTTGCCATGAAGTATTATTTACATCTTTACAATTCCATCAGTTTCTCTTATTTCTGGCCTTAGAGGCCAAAAAGAATAAGGGATTAAGGTTTGAAGAAACAGGAATTCCTTAACAGGAAAAAAAAATGAAATAGATTAAAAAAGTCAGTGGAAGACAAGAATTGTGAGACATTTTAATCAACAAATTCTCCACTGAAAATAAAATATTCTATTTTTTTTGTTCTTGGTTCTTTTCTAAATGTTTATGGCACTTAAAGTCTTCCATTATCTGTTCCAGCCATTATTTTTATAAACTGAGGCATGAACTCTACAGAAGTTGTCTCTTTTTTCCCCAAGGAAAAACAAACACCCTGGGACACTGTAGCATATATAAATCCATAGAGACCACAAATCCACTTTCCCAGAAGAGGAAGAAATACAATAGCCTTTATTAAAGGAGGAAAGTAGCTCAACTCAAAAGAATCAAAGAACAGATTAATTTTTTTTAACCTAAGGAGGCAGAAGGGGCTAGATGGGGCTGATCCTGGGAGGGATACCAAAATCATACAGAATTAACACCCACCAACAGGAGCAACCAAGGTTAAATGCTAGGAGTAAACAGTCCCAAAATGATTCAAGCTAACAGAGGTAGTGAATATATGGCCCAGAAATATTTTTGTGAGAAATGCAAGGACATCTGGTTATCACATCCTAGAACCCTTGAGAGCTAGCACGGAACCCTAACTCTTCTCACCCTCCCAATAACAGGCATTATTGTCACTCTTGGTTAAGTAATGTTTCAATTGCTAATATTAGTAGTATTTGCAGATGCAGCAATTCAGAGCTAGAAATTAAGAGATTACTTTTCCCAAATACATTGTTTTATAAAAGAAAATGATGGATCAAAGATGTTAAATAGATAGGCAACTTCATGCACCTATTTAGCAGCAGATCAGAATGTATGGTTTTCATAAACTTGTCCAGTAATTTTTCCATTGCACCACCTTTTCTCTTCTGATTGTATTTTCTCTATAGTATTATGATTAACTCAAAGAAAAACTTCTTACTTCCTTTGTAACTTTCCACTGAATATAATATTCAGAGACTGATTCTCTCAAAATTTTAATTTCCCCAGTATTTCTATATATGTGGTAAACAAAGAAGCAGAATTACACTTGAATTAAGTTTAATAATAGTTATTAGAATTTAGTGCCTGCCAAAAGAAAGGGCTTTCAATTGGATTGTGAAAATTTTTGTTAGAATAACAAAAAAGAGTAGAGACAATCTAACAGGGAAGAGATTAAATATAGCTATTACTCTAGGGAGTGCATTTATACTACTGAAGGCAGAGAGAAAGGAGGAAATTGAGGTAAAGGGAAACAAAGAAGAGCTATTGGTGCTTCTGAATTTGCCCTATCATTCTAAGGACACAAGGAGAATGATTTAAAATGGATCTCCAAAGCAGTGATTTAGTATAGAAGACCAGCCCAAGATTACCCAGTTACATTTCCTCCTGTCATTTGTGTACCACCATAATAAACCCCAACTAGAGTAGGAGGCCAAGATGTAGCCCTTGAGGTTAATAAGCTTGGTCATTCCATGAATACTCTAGGTATCAGTTTCCTAACCCTTGAATCATTTGAGATTTGAATTATGTAAAATTAAATGCTCAAAGGCACAGGTGATTTCTCTGTGCCCAGATATAACTCTCAAAGGACATTTGCCTTTCCAAAAGGCATCCTTGCCACAGAGGTCATGCTGCCTTTATTTTCAGAGTATCTATTTTTTCCTTTTAGTATTTTGTCTATCCATATTTTTATTTGTGATTTTAAAGCTCTAGTAACACTTCATATAACTGCTGTCAAAATAATCTTTGCAAGGCACAAGTCTGACTCAAATGGTTCACTTGTTCAAAAAATCTTCACTGGCTCATATTGCCTCTATGAGGAAATAAAAACTCTTCTGCTTGACATTTAAAGAATCTGGTTCCAGTCTTATTTCATATTGCTTCCCTTTACTGTCAGCATTCCAGCTAAAATGGACAAATAGTTGTTTCCCTATCTTGACATTCCAATTCCCACCTCAACACATAATTACAAATTGTTTCCAATGCCTAGAATTTATGCCTTAGATTCTGCCTATCAGAATCCAACCTTTCTTCAAGGCTAAACTCATGTATTACCTCTTGGATGAAACCTTCCTTAAACCCTCTACTTATTAATTTTCTCTCTCTCTCTGCTCAAATAATCTTCTATTTAATTTACTTGTCTGTTTACATTTTACCTGCTTCCTTTTCCTCAGTGGATTAAAACTCCTTGAGGGAGGGACCTGTTTTGTTTTGTCAGCACCTTCCCACATAATAGGCAACTCAAAAATAGTTGGTGAATATATATGTATATATATATGTGAATATATATGTATATACATATTATATGTAAGAATGGGATTTGTGCAAGGGGGATGGTATAAAAGGAGCCAGAGAAGGAGTTGCTGACAATTGGTGACAGTTGAGACCAGAGAGAATTCTGGGTATTTTCTCCAGGAGAGGAGGGGAGGAGAAGACTTCGGTCAGAGGTCTGGGAGGAGAGAGGAGGAGGACATCCCAGCTTAGATCCAGTCCTGAGGGCTTCCTGAGGATCTTTCTTTGGAAACTGAAACCTTGATTCCCTGGTAAAAGCCATTCATCGCATCTCAACCATCAAGACTTCAACCATTGTGTCAGCTAAGTTTTTGGACTCCATTTTGAGAGTGATCTCTTGGTCTTCTTCACCCATTACCCAACCTTGCTGAGAGACCCCCTTTCAGTTAAAACTTACAATTACAGAAAAAGGACTGAAACAGAAAACTAGAAATAGAAACAGAAGGAGAAGGGGTAGGGGAAGAAGCTTGGGAGTGGGAACCCCAAAGGTTCCCTCCTGAGTGAGAGACCCCATAGAAATAGAGAAGAGGGCACCCCAAAAATCCCTCTGTCCTTCACCCCTCTCCCCAATCCCTAAATTGTGAATAATAAAAGTCATTCATTAGTCAGATAGTGTTCCAGAGTGCCTGAGAGACAACAAGGGAGAGGGGAACCACAGCTTGGTCTGGCTGCCTCCATCTTAAAGCCAGACCACCTGCTGTGAAGTTGACTGACCTTGGGGGAGGCTTGTGTGAACCCCACCCTCATTCAGAATTAGATTGGGCTACCACATACTTCATCTTATAGGGAAGCCTTGCCTCCAACTCCTGTGGGGTAGCACAACCATCCAGGTCACCCACTTTCAGGGTGACACTCCCCTCGAAGTCTCCCAGAGTACATTCAGCAACAGGGGACAGCTGGAAGAGTCACCATAGACTTTCTCTTTCTCCCCTCAATCAAACATTGACTACTGGCTCTTTTTGTTACTATATATATAAAATATCTATTTCATATGATAAAGTTCTTTAAAGGAACATGCCATTTTTAACACTGAGAGGAGCAATTCTTAACTTCTGAATGTATGGCTAAATTAATCATTACAAGTTCAAGACAGAAGTTTAAAATGTTATTTACTCTCTCTGAGAATAGAAGTAGAGATGGAAGTTAGAGCCTTATTCCCCAGGGATTTTTCATTTCACATAGAAAGGCAAGAACCTGCCAACTTTCTTGGCAAGTTTTGAATGCCTGGCAGGGGTTTTACTGAAGCATTTCTTCTATTTAAAATTTTTAATTAATTTTCCTTATTACCTATGCTTATAAAAACAAGATATCTTTTTTAATAATAAAGTTTTAAAATATCAGAGTCCCATTATAAAGCTGTTGATAACAATGATTCAGCCTGGGATGGTTTGAAAAAAACTACACAAATGAAGATGCTTTATAAGAACTTACTGAGATTTCGTAATGCTATAGTTTTGCTTTATAAAAATATTTTATTAATATAATTATTACTTATTTTGTTGAAGTATTAATTTACTAATCCAAAATATAAAATATGAAAAGTCAACTTGATAAATTCAAGGAACTTATTAAAGTATAAACAAAGATTTCTCTAAATTATTTTCACTCTGATAGCTAAAAATTTAAAACTTATTCTCAAATATGCCCTCAAATCTGTCTTTTCCTAAAAATGATGAATTTTATAATAATAATCTTTCAATTCATTTATGCTGACAAATAACTTAAATCAATTTGTGAAAATGTTTTCCTGTGCATATTGAAATAATCTCCTAAAGACTTCTATTGATTTTTATAGGACTCAGAACTAGAAAGGTCCTTGGAAAAGATCTAGTTCAATGCCCTCATTTTACAGATGAGGAACTAAGCACAAGTCATTTAACCTCTCTTGACTTCTAACTTTTGGCTTTTTTTTTTTCATTTTTTATAAAATGTCTTTTGAGGTCCTTTCCAGCTCTAACATGTGACTATATGAGTAACATAAAAGTTAAATAACTTATCTAAAGCTACACTTAAGTAGCCCAGATGGAATTCAAAGCCAAGTACTCTGATTCCAAAGCCAGAATTCTTTCCAGTACATCACTATTTTCTCTGAATAAAAATGAATCATATAGACATCCATATTAGTAGAATAGTATCCCTCTCCCCATTAAACCTATTTTAGTCTCTTTAATATTTCTTCTCAACATGTATTAAACACAAGGAGCTGGGGAGTAGGGCAGGAATAGATACAAAAATATATTTACCCTCAATAAGCTGATTATATCTCTACATAAGGGGAGATGACAGATACAAATCAAAATATATATACATTGATACAAACCAACTTCTATGAGAGATCTAATAATAAAGATATTACTCCTAGATAGGGAGAATAATTCATAAAGATATTGTCCTTTGGCATTTCAGAAAAGTCAAGGTTTCACTAGATAAAGATTTCAAATAGAATGCAAGGAAACAGGAGTAGCTAAGTGATCAGTGAATTGAGAGCCAGACCTAGAGTTGGGAGGTCCTGGGTTAAAATGTGAACTTGACACTTTCTAGCACTGTTACCCTACACAAGTCACTTGATCCAAATTGCCTAGCTAGCCCTTACTGCCTTGCAAACAATACTGTATATTCATTCCAAAATGGAAGGTAAGAGTTAAAAAAAAATTGAATGAATGAAACTTTCCTGGCAAAAGTAATAACATAACCAAAAATATGAAGGCAACAGCAAGGGTTGAATGTAAAAAATATCTTTGGCAGAAGTCAAAAAAGGAAGTTAATAAAACATTATTAGTATAACATTTGTTGTCTATTCAATTCACTAACATCAATAAATGAATTGCTTTTAAAAAATGACTGTTTCGGGTTTTTTTGGTAATAAGTCAATGAAATGAGAAAAAAAAGGACTCCTAAAATCACAGTGCAACTGGATTAACAGATAATGAAAACTATCCCATATAATAAAATAAGAATTTAGAACAATAGGAACTTATATGTGCATATACATCCTATTAATCATCTCTCAATAATATGTTGATGATAACAAAAGATCAGGTTTACATATCAGATTCAATTTTATATTCTCTTGGGTAACTAGGGGTGCTAAAAATTATTTTGTACACATTTCAAAAGAAATTCTTATTTAAGAGATAATGCTGGTTGAATTTTACAACTCTTTAAGGTATTAAAAGGAAACTGCTAAATTTTTATGAGACTTTCAAAAATAATTGTGTAATTTGAAACATAAGGATTATAGAAAATCTCTTAATCAATAATTTACATAAGGATACTAAAAAAAATTTTTTAAACCCTTACCTTCTGTCTTGGAGCCAATACTATGTATTGGCTCCAAGGCAGAAGAGTGGAAAGGGCTAGGCAGTGGGGGTCAAGTGACTTGCCCAGGGTCACACATCTGGTAGTGTCTGAGGCCAGATTTGAACCTAGGACCTCCCATCTCTAGGCCTGGCTCTCAATCCACTGAGCCACCCAGCTGCCCCCTAAAGAATTTTTTAAAACAACTTTGTGTTCCACAACTCTTATACTTTTAAAAAATTATGTTTTAAAAGTATGATTTAAATGCTTTGTAAAGAATATCCCATTCCCAAAGCACATATAATTATTACCTGAATGACTTCAAATGTATGAGTGTGGAGAATAAATACATTCAATATTTTGCAAAAGCTATTCACCAAAAAGTCAGCTGTATAGAATTTATATTTATTTCATAATTAATACCTCAAATGAGAATATAATTTTAAAAAGGCAAAATCCCTTAGTAATCATAGTGCGGTTGAGGGAGCAGGGTAAAGAAAGACACAGATATCTCTTTGACTCGGGTTAGGAGATGTCTAAACCATTTCAAAAGCGGCAAGTGTAAACAATGCAATTATTACTCTTAAACTTCAAAATGCATTTGCCCTAATCCATGAACTATAATCCTAAATAAACATTTGACTGCCTTAAATGCATAATAGTTTACCATTCATTTTGAAAGCAGTTAAGGGTTCTGGTCATTCCCATTTTGATGAGAAAATTACAGAGAAAGTCTTCCACCACTTCAGGTACTTCAGCCAATGATTGCTTAGGCGGGAGAGCTACTTTAGAAGCCTGTGATGAAAATTGACACAATATTACTTTTAAAAATACAAATTCTGAAACACAACAAAGATAGGAATTTTTTGGTTACCCTTTGCATTCTACATACCAACATTTACTAAAGAAAAATATCACTTATAATTTTAAATTAGTGTTATAAAACAATCAATTTTAATATATTGTAATTAATATGTTTACCACAGTGTTCTATGTTTGTGTGATGGAAGTGACTTTTAATTTTGTTAATCCTGATTAACAAATGGGTTCAAATCAATCTATTTACTAAGAAAAATGTGATTATATTGCAACAAGTGAAATATAAAATAAGACTAATTTATCCAGATTCAACCAGAATAAAAAACCTTCAGTAATGGAAGGAAACTTGGAGCATGAAGTTTATTATTCTTTCTACAGATGAGGAAACAGGCCCAGAGGGGTTAAGGACAATAAAGACTTGGCATTTGATGGGATATGGAGTTGGGGGCAAGGATAGGGACAGTAAAGATAAGTGAGGTTTTAAACCATGGTACCTAAGGAGGATAGTGATACTAAAAGCAGAAAAAGAAAAGTATGGTGAAGAGTTCTGTTTTTACCAGAGAAGATGATGAATTTAATTTTAAATATGTTGAATTTGAAATGGTGATAAGACTGACAAGTGCAAAAGTCCAACACAAGACACAGATGTGAAAATAAAGTTTATCAGAGAGAATATGATTAAATAAATGGAATCAGCAGTAATTTCAGTCTGTGTATTTATGGAAGAAAGTACCTACTATGTGCCAGGCATGGAGCTAAATCCTGGGAAAATAAAGAAAGGCAAAGGTCCATCACTGTCCTCCAGGAGCTCATGCTCTAAAGGGGAGACTACAAGCAAACATGTACAAACTATATCCAAAATAAATAGGAAAAATGAACACAGCAAAGGCACAAAAATTAAGAGGTGCTGAGAAATGCTCCTTGTGGAAAGAAGGATTTTGGCTGGAATATGAAGGAAACCAGGGAAGCCAGGAGTTAGAGATGTGGAAGGAGAGTGTTCCAGACATAGAGAAACTGAAAATTCCCAGGATTGAAAGGATTAGCTTTTTTTAAGGAACAGAAAGGAGGTCAGTTTCACTACACAGAAGAATATAAAAAGAACATATTAGGGAGCATAAGGTAAAATAAGACTGGAAGGATTTAGGGGGTAGGGTTTGCAGGGAGCTGGTTATAAAGGACTTTAAATGGCTAACAGAATGTCCAGTTTGAGATGACTGTTAGAAAGGTGAAAATGCAAGACTAAAGGTCAGCAGAGGTGGAAGGAAATCTGATAATAATCAGCATGAGGATGATAATTGAATCCATGGAAGCTAATGAGATTGCCAAGTGAAGTGGAATAGAGGGAGAAGAGGGTCCAGGACAGAATCCTATTGAAATCTCTTGTTTAGTAGGCATGACCTGAATGAAGATACAGCAAAAGAAACTGTGAAGGACCAGTAAGAAAGGCAGGAGAACTAGGGGAGATTAGAAGCCCAAAAATCCAAGGAGAAGAGAGTATCACGAAGAAGATGACTGAAAGCTACAGAGGTATGTAAGGCTGTAGAGAGATCAAAAAGAAAAAAAAGTTTCCACTGTGATGTGAAGAGTGAATCAAACTCTCTTTGTCTATCAATCAGTGATTTTTAAGTTAATCAATCAAAAACATAAGTACCCCTACTACTACCCTTACCAGTCACTAAGTAGGAGAGTTCACCAGTTATTTGCTAGAGTGGGTGAGGACACCAGTGGCCACTGACCCCACCCCCCAGCTGCACTAGGCGAATTGAAAGACTGTGATTGGTTCCCGTAAAGTGGAGAAGAGAGGGGAAGGGAAAAAAAGGACTATAAAAAGTACTGAACTTCCTGTCCAACTGACTTCTCCTTGAGGCTTCTCCTTTGGAGTTATTCTTCGGAGTCTCTGCTCCTTGAACCTTCTCCTTTGGACTTCTACTTTGGAGGATGGTTCCTGGAGGATGGTTCCTTGAGGCTTTTGGAATTAGACTTCAACTTGGAGCTTTGGGTTTTTCAACTGGAGTGTTTGGCTTCTGGACTTTGACTTTTGGCTTTGGTGTTTCTTGGAGTTGGGGACTTTCTTGTTGGATTCACTGCTGCCTTGGTGAGCTTAGCTCATGAGGGTTTCTCTGCATTGGGACCTTGCCTGGATCACCAGATTGTTGGTGAGTGACTACGATTCCTATGTGGAGATTTGAACTCTGTTGGGGAATGAGCTTCATTTCACCAGATTAGCATTTAGGGTAGGCTAGGCAGTCTCCTTACCTCTTTCCCTTCCACATTTCCATCTTCTTACTAATATTCCAATTAAACAAAATGGCTAAAAGCTGCTAATAGTTTCCTTGACTTAAGGGATAATAATCAGTGACCACTTTTTATAACTTTTATTTAGTCAAAATCCCAATTTAACCATTATAGTGACATCTAGAGCTCCATGGCCTCTGGGTGGCCCCCTGCTGTGTGAGCTTATCTGGTCAAGAGTACATTTTTGAATGAAGAAATCTCACTTTATAATCAACATAGCAATTCATTTATGATTAACATGATAACACACATGATTAATAAGATAATGCACTTATGATTATGATAGTAAGTTAAAACTCAGGTATTTTCCTGGGACTACATTCTTAATCTGGTTACATACATAGAAATCTGCCTGGGGCTAAATTCTTTTTTTTTTTTTAAACCCTTGTACTTCGGTGTATTGTCTTATAGATGGAAGATTGGTAAGGGTGGGCAATGGGGGTCAAGTGACTTGCCCAGGGTCACAGAGCTGGGAAGTGGCTGAGGCCGGGTTTGAACCTAGGACCTCCTGTCTCTAGGCCTGACTCTCACTCCACTGAGCTACCCAGCTGCCCCCTGGGACTAAATTCTTACTATGAAATCACACTGTTATATTTCTAAAATTATACTCTAAGCATTGATTAGACTATTAATGATTGATTTTCTGGTTATATATATTATTTAAAAATGTATTATGAATAAATATTCAAGGCAGATTGGTGGCACAATGGATAGAGCACTGGTCCTGGAGTCGGAAAGATCCGAGTTCAAATCCAGCCTCAGACACTAGCTGTTTGACCCTAGATAAGTCATTTAACCCTCTTTGCCTCAGTTTCCTCATATGTAAAATAAGTTTGAGACGGAAAGAGCAACCCACCCCTATATCTTTACAAAGACAACCCCAAATTAGGTTAGAAAAAGTAGAACACAGCTAAAAATGAATGAGTAACAAACAAATATTTTTGTACATCTGGATTCTACTCTATCTTTCTTGATAAGCTTATGATAAAAAGTACTTTTGCCTTCAGGGTCAGATATTACTACAGTTAATGTAAATGGAAAAACAGAAATCAAAATGTTCATTGTATGGCAAAAAAAATCACACAAAGACAAACACTAAGCTAGGAACAATGTAACATTTTCTGATTCCTATATGGATTTTTTAAAAATTATACTACACAAACTCTTAACAAGAGCATGTCTTGGTATTATTTCTCAACTAACAAATGACAGAATGCCTTCAATTACAATTCGTAGACAACAAGTACTAATTATAAATGCCAAATGCTTAGGCTTATTTATCAATAATTCCTTCCAGATATGTGAATTAAACATCTAGAGGACCACCAGATCCTGGAAGTCTCACCTAAAAGGGGTCATAGAGTCATGTGTCTTAATTTGCCAGCATGGTAGGAGAGACTCCTGAGTAGGCAGTGTGGCATGATTATGTGCCTGGATGTCAGAACACATGACTCAGACAGTAGATCAAAAGCAAGATAAAAGAACCAGGAGAAGAGGGAAGGCACTTTGCTATTTTAGGGGTTTGTGAAAGGAGTTCTTTCATAGGTGTACTTATCTATGTGAGTTATCTCTGGCAAGTGGCACAGCAGGCCACCTGCCACCAGTGCAGACCATGCAGCTGGGAATCCAGGAATTTAAACTTGCCACAGTGTATGGGGACTTTTAAGTTAGTTAGGCTGGTAAAATGATCTTCTTTCTCTCTTTCTTTCTCCTTACTAATGTTATATTGATTTCTGGGACAAGATGGATACCAACTATGAGTGACAAGACTGGCAGTAGAACACCTCGGAATGTACCCAGATGCCATGAGCCAGGGCAAAAAATCAGTTGGAGCCAACCCTATAAATACCCACCAAGCCCAGCACCTGTGGCTCACTCTGGAGCAGAACTTGGGAGGTGGGAAGTCTCAAGGGAGGGAAGGCCTGTACCTGTACCTGTACCTGTACCTGCTAACCAACCTGTCCTACTGAGAGCTAGAGAGCAATCACCATCATTGACAATAGAGCTGAGAGAGAGAACTGTGATAACATCATCAAAGATCATCAATAGCCTTCCCTAATCTTTGGCTTGGCTCCGGCCAAGTCAGGCCAGGGTTAGTGTGAGGGTGAAGAATCCTCCAGCCTCTACTTGATCTAGCTCTCTCTAATAGTCTGATCATTAGCTTAGGATACTAACAAATAAGGTTCCCAAATCCTCCATCCTTTTCCTTTGTTCCTAACCCCATTAATTAGAATCAAATATAGTATTTTGTTATCAAATACCTTTCCTGAGTGGTCAATATATCTAAGCCCTTGGGAAGGGGAGAACCATACACAGTCAGATTTCACTGTTATTTAAATAGAGCATCAATATCTATATAAGCCCCAGGCTGAGGAATTAGAGAGGTTAAATACACACATAACTTCTCAGTGGTACCCTGTCTGGGCAACTGTTATAAGAGATAGCTGACAGGCTTAGTTAAGCAAGCCTGTCAGGAGAGGAGAGGCATAGTTTTACCAGCAGCATCTACATAGAGGCCATGGGCAAGAGTGTGCTCTCTCTCCCACCAAAATCCAATCCACCTTCAAAGCCTCTAGCCTTTACAGCCTCTATTATTATTATCCACCAAATCCCTCCATTTATTTTTTATAACACTAATATAAACACTTATACATTTAATATAAAGTCTCTAAGATTAATTTTTATTTATTACACAAAACATCTAACTTTCTATCTAAAATTCAACTATATAAATACATAATAAATTATATACATATTATAAAAGCATTACATAAAAATTATAAAAGCATTTGGTGGCATATTTTCAAATTCTTAAAAATTCACATTCACATGTTGCTTTAAAATAACAAATACTTGATGTAAAAATGAATTGGTATAAAATGTGCCAGTCAAAATAACATGGGAATCAATTTTCCTTAAGCTCTAAAGAACAATAATAATTCCTCTGAAGTCGGTCATTTTTTCTCTTTAAGGCAGTACCATAAAATCTCTGTAGTTTTTAAGTCTACACTCCTATAACTTCTTACCCTTGCTTTGGAGAATCAATCTACTTCAAGAAAGTATAAATTATGAAACAACTAAAAGCCACCCAAACCACATACTTATCAAAGAATGAATTAATAACTTCTCTTTATTGCCAATTTTTATTAAAGACTCGATTTGTACTTTACAATAGTTACAACCTATTTTATTTTAAACAGCTACAGCCATTGTTAATTTTTTAGGAAATTGATAGAGTATGGGAAATTCAGATTTTAGAAGAGATTTAACACAATATGCCACCAATTCTGACTTCACTATGTCAATTAAGATTTAGATTGTCACAAGAATAGATGTTTTTATTTAAATGACAACTAACCAACAAATTGTACATTCCTTGATTTTATTACTGAAAAGCATTTACATTATTCTTACTTAGCTTTCCTTGTTCTGAGTAGACTCTTCCTTACAAAAACTAAAAGCTAATAAAAAATCTACACTGCAAAAGAACTACATAAAATGAGTAATGCTATAATAATGAAAACAAACCTTCTTTGTAACTAGAAATTTGAAAAATCACAACAAAACAAAATCATTATTTCATAAAGGAAATAATCTTTGCAGCAAAAATCCCATGGCATAACAAAGTCAATTTTTGAAGGTTTTAAAAAACAACCATAGAAACACTAAATGTGAAAAAGTAATAATATGTTTGTGATAAAATGCAAGTTTAAATTTATGTGAAATAGAAAATTTAGGGGGCAGCTGGGTGGCTCATGGATTGAGAGACAGGCCTAGAGATAGGAGATCCTAGGTTCAAATCTAGCCTCAGACACTTCTTAGCTATATGACCCTGGGCAAGTCACTTAACCCCCATTGTCTAGTCCTTACCACTCTTTTGCCTTGGTACCAATACACAGTGATTCTATAAATGATTCTAAGATAGAAGGTAAGGGTTTTATTAAAAAACCATATAAATTTTTATTTTAAAAACTTGGAGCTATTTTTCTATGGTCATATTTAACTGACAGATTTTCTATAGCTCCCTTTCCATCAAAAAGCTCAAGAAGCATCTCAATCAAATAACTCAAATACTCTGCAGTTTCCCAGAGTCAATTTAATAGTGACAATTTAATAGGACAGGAAGGAAGTATTTGGTAAGTATTATGTACTGTGTAAACTAAGTCTAGCAATGGAAATATGTAAGTTATTACACTCATATAAGATATATAAAGTATGTAATCATGAGGAAGGATTAGGAAAGGCCTTCTGTGGAAAGTGGGACTTGAGTGGAGTACTGAAGGAAGACAGGAAAGACAGGTAACTCGGGACAAAGAGCATTCTAGGGCAGGTAGTGCCCTCAATAGGTAAGAAGGAAGTTTGAGAAGCCTATGGGGAGGTTTGATATGTCCAAGAAGTAGACTTCCACTTCCAGCAGCCAAGATGGCAAAGTAGGGAATGTTCTGAGCTCACCTAAACTCATCTCCAAACAAAAACAACAAAAGCCCTCAACACAAATTTTGGAGCAGCAGAACAAACAAAATACAGAGTGAATCAGGATTTCAGTCAAAGAAAACCTAGAGAGACAACAGAAAGGACCCCTCTTTCTGGGTTAAGAAAGGAAAGCAGTAGAACCAACAGGGTGAAGAGCTGCCTATCATATACAGAACAGTAACTCAACAAATGCTGCCCAAGGCAAAGCATACCTGGGGGGAACACTCAGTGAAAAGAGCAGCCTGGCAATCAACACCTGGGAGACCTGGTAGCTCGGGAGCACCCAGGAGACCCAGACATAGTATTCCCTGCATCCCAGGAGTGGAGTGCCCTTCACATAGGCAAGGTCACAAAAATATGATATTTCACAAGGCAAAAGATCTAAGACTTTAGTCAAGAATCACCTACCCAACAAAACTGAGCATGATACTTCAGGGGAAGAAATATATATATTTAATGAAACAGTAGATTCTCAAGCATTCCTGACCAAATGACCAGAGCTTAAAAGAAAATTCAATGATCAAATTCAACACTCAAGAGAAGCATAAAAAGGTAAATTTAAAAAAAATTCAAAGGAATCAATGGATTTAAACTAGATTGTAATAACTTAAGATATCTATGATACTTGAAGTACCTAAAGTACTTGGAATATTTAAGATACTGAAGATACTTAAGAACTTTATTACTATTAGGGCTGTAAATAGGAGCATACATAGACAGAAAGCAGGGAGTAAGTTGAATTTTATGAGTTGATACCTAAAAAACAAAATCAAGAAATAAGAAAGAGGGATACAATGTAAAAAGATAAAAGAAGAAAAAGTTGAGGGTAAATTATTTCACATGAAGAGGTATGCAGAGATCAATACAGTAAAAGAAGATAGTGGAGTGGCAGACTGACTCATCAGAAATGGAGCAAAGCAAAAATAACATTTATACTCAGTTATAGAAACCTATCTTACTCTACTTTTTTGGCCCACCACCCCCTTTCCAGAAAAAATATTACTTAGCACCCCCTGGAAATTATGAAACTATTTATTGAACTCAGAATAGAATGTAATACAAAAAAAAAGTGTGGCCATCGCCTCCCCACTGGATCGCTGCAGCACCCACCAGGGGGAGGTAGCACCCACTCTGGGAATCACTGCTCTACAGGGAAGTAAGAAGAGGAAGGAGAACAAGAAAACCAGAGCAGTGGTTAGACAAAAAGGAGGATGAACTCAAGGAAGCAGTAAACAGAAGCAATAACATTTGTGAACAGGGAAAAGGTCGAAAGGAAAGGAAGGGTAGGATTAGCAAGGGAAAAATAAGAAGGAGGGATATGTCCAAGATGCAGTTGAAGATACACAAGTGTGACAAAGAAGAGATTAAGGCTGAACATATAGATCTAGGAATTATCTCCATAGAAATGATCACTGTACCCATGGGTTTTGATGAGATTACCAAATAAAATAAATCAAAAGGAGAAGAAAAGAAAGCAATTAGCATTCATTGTAGTAAATTAGTATGCTAGGAAGCTTCAACCTTTGTTTCCTCAGTTATTTCAGATTTTACCTTCCACACTACCAAACCATGCTCCCTCTCAATGGAGAAAGTTCTTACCAAAAGCTTCCTATCTATATTCTTTTCTTCAACCATCGCAAGGGCTTTAGTCAAATCTTCATCACCTTCTGGAATACTTAGATCATCTTGTTCTGATACCTAAGGCGACAAATAAAATAATGAAAAAATATACATACAATTATTTTCTTCCAGAATTTCCAATCCCAACACAGTCTAGACCAAAGTATAAAGTAAACTAAAGAAATTTTATGTTAAGCTGTGTCTCTGAAACATTCTGTCACACTGTGCAGATAGAGCAATTAACACGAGCAGGGTTTATTGTTATTATATATCAGTTTAATAACCATTATGAAATTGCTTGCCATTTGCATTTATCCAAAGATTCAATTCAAAAAATATTTATAAAATGTTTATTTGCAAATCCTGAGCCAGGCATTAAAAGAGATATATAGGATTTAGATATGTAACAAATACCCTAAATACTCTAGTAAATAAGCAAATTGTTAAAACATTCAATCAAAAATATCATTGCCAACCAAATATCACCCCCTTTCCCACTCTTTCCCTATTGATGGTTTGTCAAAACATAGTACCTATTACAAACTTGTAGTTTGTTATCAAAATTAAAATAAAAGACCCCTCTGAGCACTACTCTCAAAAACTACTTGCTGCTTGAAGAAAAGCTATTTTAAAAGGTAAAAACATATATCTTGACAATGTGAATGGTACCCTAGCTGATGGGTGATGGTATCAGTCTGCTAGAAGAGATGTCTCAATAAAATAATATCCTAAAAGACATTCCCCTGTGACATCAGTTTTCCATCATATTTGTAGAGCTAGTATCTTCACATGCAAGCTTAAGACATTAATATATAATTAAATTTTCATTTGATTTTTAACCATGTGGTGAAAAGAAAGGCAAAATATACCAGTATTACTGGCAACATGATCAATTTTTAAGTGTCTTAAATGGAGAATTTTTCATTAAAATTAAAATACAGTTAATTCCTGATTGTCTACATTACTTAAATGTTCACTAGTATAAATAATTCAAAAATTTATCTTTTTTATAATTGCCATTATCTTACTGGGGTCAGTCTTCTAAGTTCCCACCCTTTCTGAACTTCAACAGGTCTGTTTCTAACACCAAGATTACCACATTAAAGAAGAAATTTATCCTACCCTACCCAGGAAAAGACCAATTATTGAAGGAGATAATATTTGCAAAGAACTTGGCACATGGCCTGGCACACAGTAGGTGTGATTCATAAATGCTTATTCTTTTCCTTTTTCCCAGGCAAGGGGAATGGGGGGGAGGGTACATTATGGACCCTCAGTATATTCACTGAGTAGACAGGGAGTCCTAGCCCTAAATATCCAAGGAGTAAGGAAGGAACTTGAGATCCAACTAGCCAACAAAAAACCTTGCCTAAATTTAACTAAATTGGAGGAAGCTATGCCAAGCTGAAAGAAAGAAAATAAATGATCCCAGAAGAGATGATGTTTTTCAATATCATTATGTAATGCTGGTAATCATAAGTTTACTGCACAAGATGATTCAAAACAAAACTAGATAAACCGTTTAATATAAACATTTAAATGTACCACATTGCAATCTAAACTAGCTGACATTAGCAAAATTTACTTGAAATACTAAACCAAACCAGCTTCTTTAAAAGGCATTAGAGAATTACACAGAAAGAAAGAGAAAAATTCTATTGAAATGTTTTAGAAAAATGCATTAAAATTAATTCTTCATAATAATACTGTCCAAAAGAATGCTTCACACTTACAAATTGAATGTCTACAAAAAATATATTTACCTCCTCATATTGATAATCAGTTTCCGATGGTTCAGTTATAGTAACTTCTGTATATTCTGTCAAGTGAAATTCCTGAAATATGTAATTTCGAGTGACTTTATGTAAAACTGGCTCAACTTTTAGATTTAACAGTAATAATCAACTTTTTAAAATTTTTGATAAATCCAACCAAATTAAGTTCACACTGACTTTTGTTCTACCAGGTATTCTAAAATCCAAGGAGATATTTTTAAACAAAATGTTTAATTACTTCCCTGACTATGCTTGGGAAAGATGTGAAGACAACTCATTTTTGAACATTTTATTTAATTTTGGCTGTCTGTGCCTCTTGAGTCAACTTTCACAATGGTGCTCTTTATTTTGTTGGATGCATTGCAAATGGGAACAGGAGGTACATTCTGGTTCTTGAATGTATTTATTAAAAAAAGACACATTTTAGTATCATGTAGAATGACTTTTGTAGGACCCACCATTTGGAGGAAATTGTGCTACTCTTCTCCCTTCATAAATACAGCTCATTTTAGAGTGAATACATAGGCAAAATTTCAAATGGGGGAAAAAAAACAAGTTAGTCCACACAGAAATGTCACTTATGAAATTTAGAGCTAGAGTACTAAAGCAAAGTGGCAGAGTTGAAAAGTTACTATAGGCCAGTGATTCCCAAAGTGGGTGCCACCGCCCCCTGGTGGGTACTGCAGCAATCCAGGAGAGCAGTGATGGCCACAGGTGCATTTATCTTTCCTATTATTTGCTATTAAAATTTTTTAAAATTCATTTCCAGTGGGCTAAGTAATATTTTTTTCTGGAAAGGGGGTGGTAGGCCAAAAAAGTTTGGGAACCACTACTATAGGCCTTAATCTAAATGGTCCAGATTGTATTTTGGTTCCAATTTCACAAAGTAATTTTATACCACTTTGAATATGGCTTTGTCTTAGAAATATAATAGCTTTTGAGGAAAAGTCATATTAAAAGGAGAAACAAGGAATAGAAAAAAAAAGTATAATTCAGCATTTAGTAAATTTCCAAGACATGAGTTAATGCTAAAATAAAAAGTTTCTAATGGAAATTAATTCAGAATGTAATTCTGTATAGCTTTTTAAAACTAACTTTTAATTGAAATTACAACTATATATATACATATATACATACATAATACCTTAGTATCAAAATTTGCTGCTTATGGTTTATTGTTTAGGGTTTGTTTTCATGTATTTAGGCCAAATTTAAAAGGTGTGAGCAATTTCACAAAATGTTGAAATACTCATTCAGGTATTGGCTTTAAAAGGCAGGGTGGGCATTTACAGTTTCCTGCCAATTTTAAGAGGCTTTTTACCCCTTTGCTTATCTGTCTTCTCATAATTAGCTGGAAAATTACAGCTTTTACTAACATCTTTTTTTTTTTGTAGTTAATGATTTTTTGTGCTTCTTTAAATTCATATTATTTCTTTTCACTTTTTAAAAACCTTTCATTATCTAATCTTATAGTGAAGAACTAAGTTCAAGTCCTACCTTAGACACAGAGCAAGACACCCAATGTCCCAGAGCCCCAGGTAAGTCTTTAAAATTATACATTTTATAAAAGGCGCTGATCTGTATCAGCAGAGAGTTTCTGTACCGGGAGTTGCCTAGACTAGATCATTGAAATTAGAGACTGAGGGGAGAGGAGAGAGGACATTCATTTTTCCAAGTTGATTCTTCTATTTGATTTGCCCAGATGCTTAAACTTTATATCTGACATTTCAGTTACATTCAGAATTAGTCTCTGGTGTTGGATCTCAAAGCTCCAACACCTAAAGGAGGCATTTTAGTCTAGTTCTATTCATGTTAACCCTTAGTCTCTCTATGCTATCAAATTTTAATACTTATGTCAGACAGAAAGACATAAAGACATAAATTAATAGTATACTAACCAGATATGTACAGCAGACAGTTCATAATAAACAGTGCATATAAAAACTAAGTTGCTATATTATGTCCACCTAATCCCAAACATATTTATTTATCAATCTTCACTTTTATTGCCTATCTATCTTTCTCATGATACCACTAAAAATATGATTGGTTATTTTTCTAAAAAATCATCTAATATAAATCTACCTGTAAGAGGATATACACCAAGATTATTTTAAGGAACTCTATCTCCCAGAAGTCTTTTAAGAACCAGTGACTTTCCTTTGACCCAGAAATACCACTACTATGTCTGTATCCCAAAGAGATCAAAGATAGGGGAAAAGGACCTATTTGTACAAAAATATTTATAGCAGCTCTTTTTGTGGTGGCAAAGAACTGGAAACTGAAGTGATATCGAATAATTGGAGAATGGCAGAATAAGTTGTGGCAAATGATTGTAATGAAATATTACTGTGCCATAAGAAATGATGAATAAGACAAAAAAAAACCTTGAAAGACTTATATGAAGTGATGTAAAGTGAAGTGAGCAGAATGTTGTACACAACAGTAATAATATACAATGATGATCAACTGTGAATGAATTAACTATTATCAATGATAATAGCTCCAGGTTCCAGGATAACGCCAAGGGACTCATGACTGAAAAGGCTATCCATAGCCATAGAAGGAATTGATGGAGTCTGAATGTAGAATTAAGCATACCATTCTTCACTTTATTTCCTCCATGAATTTTTTCTGAGATAAGTGCTATGTATTTTCTTTCGCAAAATGACAAACATAAAAATATGTATTTTATGATAACACATATAGTACAACCTCTATCATATTATCTGTCATCTTGGAGAAAGGGGAGGGATGGGAGGGAGAAAGAGAGCATGAATTGAAAAATGTCAGAAAATGATTATTAAAAATTGTATTGACATTTACATATCTCTTTTACAAGAGATTTTAAATTAAAAAAAAAAACAATGGGTTTCAGCACGCTGAACCTAAAAAAAAGTGATGGAATCTCCTGAGAAGGAAAAATGTGGGTCCATAACAGCTATCTAGGAGCAGTATGAATAAAGACCAGTGGCAGGAGCCAAATAAATGAAAGGCCAGAAAGACAGGCAGGCACCAAGCTGGGAATCAAGTGAGGGAGCTGGATCTGTAGCCATAGGAGGCTTGGTGTTTCTCTCCTCCTCCTATTGGGTTGGGGAAACAAAGAAGTTAATCAAGAGTGAGACTGGTGTTTGTTTGATAACAAATACAAAAGCAACTTGGGAATGAGGTACTAAATGGTTTAACACAGTGATGGGCAAACTACAGCCAGTGGGCCAGATTTTGGGGGGGGGGGGCCTTGAAATGTTCTATCTGACTGCCGACATCATTCCTAATCTGACGAATACAATGAGTAGGATACAATACAATGAAACTTCGAAAGAGTTGCCTTAGAAACAGACTGACAGATGAGCATTTCCTTTCTTTTGGCCCCCTCTTTAAAAAGTTTGCCCATCACTGGTTTAACATGATATTTAATTCCAAGTTATAGTCTATAATTCTTTTTTACTAAATGAATTTACATTTTCAAATACTGGACTATAGTAAAAAAAATTATCAGTAGGGGCTTGTGAGCAATGGATTTAAAAGGATCACTACCCCAATGGTACCAATGGTACTTGGAAGTAGCTAAGAAAGAGTATGACTAAGAACTGGCCCTGGAAGACTACGTAAACATAGTGTGCTAGAACAACAGAATGCTATGTGACAAATTAGCAATAATAATTAACAGTAACAGTATTATATAGTAGAAAAGTAGACTAAGGTTTGGAAGGTCCATGTTCTAGATTAGAGGCAAAAGGGATCTAAAAGGCCATCTACTACAACCCTCTTATTTTACAGATTAGAAAAGTGAGACCCAGAGAATTAACCTACGAAACTCTGACTCAAGCAACCAATCAGCTTTACACATTAGCATGGATAAGACCCTGCATTAAGTATTAAGATCATCTATGATGATTCTTAACCATTTAGTCTGTGAACTTCAATAGCAATATAGATATGTAGAAAGATTAGATATATTAGATAGATAATATAGATATCGATAAAAATATTGATATTGATATCAATATCTTTGTTTTCACTGACCTCTAACTAAAATTTTGCATTTCCTTCAATTATTTAGAAACACTATTCTAAGAAGGGGTTCCTAGATTTCACTAGCCTAGGGTCAAAGAGGCCCATGATAAAAAGGGCTGGGAGAACCTCTGATTTATCAGCTGGTCTGCTGAAGTAAAAAGTGCCATTTCTTTGAACCAGGACTTCAGGATAATAGCCATAGGTCCTGCAAAGATCTTAGAGTTATAAACCAAAGCAAAACTTTCAGACATGTAAAGGAGAAAAGGCAGTGTGGTCTTGTAAAGGATACTGAATTTGGAGTGAGAAAGAAGTTGAAAGCACTTCCTAATATAAGCAAGTAAATTAACCTCTCTTGAGTTAAATTTCCTCCTTGGTAAAATCAGAATTTATATCATCTGATTCATAGGATTGCCACAAAGATTAAACATGAGATAATGCATGTAAACTACATACATATAAACAATAAAGAACTACACAAATGTGAAGAACCATTAATGTCCTATTTTGGCCTCTCAAGTGATAATAAATAACTAATGGTCTAAAATCAGGAGTGTATATACATATATATATATATATATATATATATATATATATATATATATATATATGGCTGGTTGTATTTTCTAAGTGATTCTCCAATGTGCTCATAGAAGTGAATAGCCTTCTACCAACCCTTCAGAGCTAATATAGAAGGGCAATCTATAATCAATTTTAAATTATGCCACTATGCATTTCTCTAACATTCCAACTGGAATATTGAAGCTAGTTAATTCTGTGTTGATCAGTTAAGCTACATTGTATATACCCTGAACTACTCTTCCCTTATTTATCCTTAGCATGCCCCTTATCTCCTTATTTCCCAATTTATTGCCCAGAATTATTGTCTGGGACAAACCATTTATCCCCTGCTACCTCTTCCCATACTTTTCAGGCCTACTCAACCCAGACTCGTTCCATTTTATCCCTTTCATAGTATCTCATTCTTTTATAAACAAACTCCACCGTATAATTGAACTATTTGTCAAGAATTCATCTTATCTCCTTCCATTAACTAATCTGGCTTTCCCCTGGGGATACCAAATCTACTCCCTTTGCCATCCTCCATAGCACTTTTCAAAATGAGGTACTTTTTCTCTCCCACTTATGGGAACAAGAAGAAGTATTGGAATACTCTTTTCTTCCCATGGCTATTTCCAAACCATTCTTCAGAAACCATTGTAACAACTTCTATTTCTGCCTCCATGGCATTTAATTACAACTTATCCTCTTTCAAAGTTCCCTTATGTGGTCTGAGAATGAGGCCAAAGGACAGGGTCTACTGGGCAGAGTACCTGACTATCCTTTATGATGCTTGATTCTGCGGGAATGAAAAGAAGTACAAGATATATACTAGGGAGACTTCCAGGTTAAGATGGAAGCAGAGTAGAAGCAGTTTGCTTAACCTCTCCTAACTCACACATACAGGACTCCTCAAGAAGATATAAAAACAAATCCAGACAAGCGAAGGGATCCCACAACAGGGCACAGCATTGAAGGTATGTAGAATCGGGGCATTTCCATGCTATAAGGAGGTGAAACAGCTCTCACTAAAACACGAGCTGAGCAACACCCTCCCACACACATACCACCTACAGTGCCAAACCCAGCTCACAAGAGCTAGAACAAGCTTGGGGCACCCATTAAGTCCTTAGCAGCTACCTGGGGTGACCAGGGCCTGCTCCTGAGAGCAGCAAAACTTAAGACCCCCAAGAAGCTAAAAAACTCACAGACTTTGAACACAGACCCTGAGAGCAGGCACAGATTCAGATCCTGAGCTCAGGCAAGGACTCGGAGCTTCAGACAGAGGAACAAGCAAGGGGACCACCAGGAGGTTTGACCCTGAGAACAACTAGATCTGTGACCTAAGGAGCGTAAAGAGTGCAGACAGACCCTGGGTGTGAGGATAAAGCAGAGAGGGCACGGGACTCACAATGGCAAGCCATCCACAGGAACCCCAAAAGAGAAAGATCAGCAAGAAGAAATGTATAACACTTGACAACTTTTACAAAGAGAAAATCCAGACAAAAGAGCAAACAGCAGAGGAGAACAAACAAATAATCATATCCAAACCTTCCCAAAATAATGAAAACTGGTCACAAGCTCTTAAAGAGTTCAAATCTGAGATGAAGAGAAAGATGAAAGAGATTTGGCGAGAGAAGTGGGAAATAGCTCAAAGGGAAATTAATAGGTTAGAAGACAGAAACTCCCAATTAGAGAAAATGCTCCAAAATCAAACTAAATGGTAAGCAAATTAGAAACCAAAATCAGGCAAGAAAATAACAGTTTAAAAGGCAGAATTTCACAATTGGAAAGTGAGGCAAGTAAACTGAAGACCAGAAATGACAGATTGAAAAGGAAAACCAGTCTCTAAAGGCTAAAATTGAGCAATTAGAAGCTAATGATCTCTCAAGACAGCAAGAGCAAATAAAGCAAAGTCAAAAGACTGATAAAATAGAAGGAAATATGAAATATTTCAATGAGAAATTGACAGATCAAGAAAACAGAAGAGACAATTTGAGAATCATTGGTCTCCCTGAAAAAGCATAAATTAAAAGAAATTTGGACTCCATACTAACAGAAATTATTCAGCAAAACTGCCCTGAAGTTTTACAACAAGAGGGCAATATAAACGTAGAAAGTATCCATAGATCACCCTCTATACTAGACCCAGAAAAGACAACACCCAGGAATATAATAGCTAAATTCAAGAGCTACCAAGTAAAAGAAAGTATTTCTGGCTTAAAGCAAAACACAGTTTAAAAGGAAATAGTGGAAGAAGAAGGGGTAGAACTAGGAGAGGATACCAAAATGTTGGTGAATACACAACTGATAATTATAACTCTGAATGTCAATGGGATGAATTCGCCCATAAAACAGAAGCAAATAGCAGAGTGAATTAGAAACCAAAATCCTACCATATGTTGTCTACAAGAAACACATATGAGGCTGGTGGACATACACAGGTTTAAGGTAAAGGGCTTGAGAAAAATCTTTGGGGCATCAAATGAGTAAAAGAAGGCAGGAATAGCAATCATGATTTTTGACAAAGCCAAAGTAAAAATAGATATGATTAAAAAAAGACAGGGAAGGTTATTACATCCTGATAAAAGGCAGTGTAGACAATGAGGAAATAACAGTGCTCAATACGTATGCACCAAATGGCATAGCATCCAAATTTGTAAAGGAGAAACTGGCAGAGTTCAAAAAGGAAAAAGATAGTAAAACCATACTAGTGATATTCCTCTTTCAGATCTAGATAAATCAGACCAAAAAATAAATAAGAAAAAGATAAGAGAGGTGAATGAAGTCCTTGATAAATTAGATTTAATAGATATGTGGAGAAAAATAAATAGGGACAAAAAGGAATACACCTTCTTTTCAGCTGCACATGATACATTCACAAAGATTGACCATGTAATAAGGCATCAAAACATTGCAAACAAATGCAAAAGAGCAGAAATAATAAATGTAACCTTCTCAGATCATAATGCGATAAAAATAATAATTAGTAAAGCTACCTGGACAGGCAAATCAAAAACTAATTGAAAATTAAATAATATGATTCTCCAAAACCAGTTAGTCAAAGAAGAAATCATAGAAACAATCAACAATTTCATTGAAGAGAATGACAATGATGAGACATCCTACCAAACTCTATGGGATGCAGCTAAGGCAGTACTCAGGGGGAAATTTATATCCTTGAGTGCATATATTAACAAATTCAGGAGGGCAGAGATCAATGAATTGGGCATGCAACTCAAAAAATTAGAAAGCGAGCAAATTAAAAATCCCCATATGAAAACTAAATTAGAAATACTAAAAATCAAGGGAGAAATCAATAAAATTGAAAGTAAAAAAACTATTGAATTAATAAATAAGACTATAAGCTGGCATTTTGAAAAAACAGATAAAATAGACAAAGTACTGGTCAATCTAATAAAAAAGGAAAGAAGAAAACCAATTTGATAGTATCAAAGAAGAAAAGGGACACCTCACCTGTAATGAAGAGGAAATGAAGGTAATCAAAACAATTTTGCCGTATTATATGGCAATAAATATAGCAATCTAGGAGATATGGATGAATATTTACGAATTTTATAAATTGCCTAAATTAACAGCAGAAGAAATAGAATACCTAAATAATCCCATATCAGAAAAAGAAATAGAGCAAGCCATTAAAGAACTCCCTAAGAAAAAATCGACAGGGTCTGATGGATTCACAAGTGAATTCTATCAAACATTCAAAGAGCAAGTAATCCCAATACTATACAAATTATTTGATATACTAAACAAAGAAGGTTTTATGAAACAAATATGGTACTGATTCCAAAGCCAGGTAGATCAAAAACAGAGAAAGAAAACTACAGATCAATCACCCCAATGAACATAGATGCAAAAATCTTAAATAAAATACTAGCAAAGAGACTTCAAGCAAGTGATCAAGAGGATTATCCATTGTGATATGGTGGGATTTATACCAGGAATGCAGGGATGGTTCAAACATTAGGAAAACCATCCACATAATTGACCATATCAACAATCTAACAAACAAAAATCACATGATTATCTCAATAGATGCTGAAAAAGCCTTTGACAAAATATAGCACCCAATCCTATTGAAAACATTGAAAAGTATAGGAATAGAAGGATCTTTCCTAAAAATAATAAACAGCATATACCTAAAACCATCAACAAGCATCATATGCAATGGGGATAAATTAGAAGCCTTCCCAATAAGATCAGGAGTACAACAAGGATGCCCATTATCACCTCTATTATTCAACATAGTACTAGAAACACTAGCAGTTGCAATTAGAGAAGAAAAAGAAATTGAAGGTATCAAAATAGGCAAGGAGGAGACTAAGCTATCACTCTTTGCAGATGATATGATGGTCTACTTAAAAAATCCTAGAGAATCAACTAAGAAGCTTGTAGAAATAATCAACAACTTTATCAAAGTTGCAGGATACGAAACAAATGCACATAAATCATCAGCATTTCTATACATTTCCAACACACTAGAGCAGCAAGAGGTAGAAAGAGAAACACTATTTAAAATCACCCTAGACAATATAAAATACTTAGGAATCTACCTACCAAAACAAACACAGCAATTACATGAAAACAACTACAAAACACTTTCCAAACAAATAAAACTGGAGCTCAACAATTGGAAAGCCATTGATTGCTCATGGGTAGGACGAGCTAACATAATAAAAATGACAATTCTACCCAAATTAATTTACTTATTTAGCGCCATACCTCAAACTACCAAAAAACTTTTTTACTGAATTAGAAAAAACTATAACAAAGTTTATTTGGAATAACAAAAGATCAAGAATATCAAGGGAAATAATGAAAAAAATATGAAGGAAGGTGGCCTAGCAGTACCAGATATTAAACTGTACGATAAAGGAGCAGTCATCAAAACGGTGTGGTATTGGTTAAGAGACAGAAGGGAGGATCAGTGGAATAGACTTGGGGTAAGTGACATCAGCAAGACAGTGTATGATAAACCCAAATAGCCCAACTTTTGGGACAAAAATCCACTATTTGATAAAAACTGCTGGGAAATTTGGAAAACAATATGGGAGAGATTAGGCTTAGATCAACATCTCACACTCTATACCAAGATAAATTCAGAATGGGTGAATGACTTGAATATAAAGAGGGAAACTATAAATAAGTTAAATGGACACAGAATAGTATACTTGTCAGATCTCTGGCAAAGAAAAGATTGTAAAAGCAAGCAAGAGTTAGAGAAAATTACAAAATGTAAAATAAATAATTTTGATTATATCAAACTAAAAAGCTTTTGTACAAACAAAAACAATGCAGCCAAAAACAGAAGGGAAACAACAAATTGGGAAAAAATCTTTCTAACAAAAACTCTGACAGGGGTCTAATTACTCAAATATACAAGGAGTTAAATCAATTGTATAAAAAAATCAAGCCATTTCCCAATTGATAAATGGGCAAGAGACATGAATAGGCAATTTTCAGATAAAGTAATCAAAAGTATCAATAAGCACATGAGAAAGTGTTCTAAATCTCTAATAATTAGACAAATGCAAATCAAAACAACTCTGAGGTATCACCTCACACCTAGCAGATTGGCTAAAATGAAAGAAGGGGAGAGTAATGAATGTTGGAGGGGATGTGGCAAAATTGGGACATTAATGCATTGCTGGTGGAGTTGTGAACTGATCCAACCATTCTGGAAGGCAATTTGGAACTAATGCTCAAAGGGTTATAAAAGAATGCCTGCCCTTTGATGAAGCCATACCACTGTTGGGTTTGTATCCCAAAGAGATCATAGATAAACACACTTGTATGAAAATATTTATATCCGCGCTTTTTGTGGTGGCAAAAAAACTGGAAAAGGAGGGTATGTCCTTTAATTGGCGAATGGCTGAACAAATTGTGGTATAGGCTGGTGATGGAATATTATTGCGCTCAAAGGAATAATTAACTGGAGGAATTCCATGTGAACTGGAAAGACATCCACGAATTGATGCAGAGTGAAAGGAGCAGAGCCAGAAGAACATTGTACACAGAGACCAATTGTTAAGATTAAAAATGATAAAGACTGATGTAAGAGAAATTAGTAGTTTAATTAATGCCATGGCCATGTTGGTAAAATATATATGACCGCACCTGACTATCTTTTAAATTTACTGCTGGAGCCCATCTTGTCCCTCTTGTATGCTAGCCAGCCTCTCACGAAAACCAAGAGACCTCCTTTAGGCCCCCCTCTGAATTTAAGCTGCCCCCTGCATGGGGACCTTTGACTTTCCCACACCAAAAGACCAGAAACCCATTGAAATCATAGGTAATATAGTCTCAAAGCCCCCATGTGTCCATAAGGAGTCTGCTAGACTCTTCCAAATAGCACTTCCCTGAATTCAAAACAAACACAATACACTGTGGTAAAAAAGAATGTAATGGACTTCTGTACTAGCAGCAATGCAATGATCCAGGACAGTTCTGAGGGATTTATGGAAAAGACGCTACCCACATTCAGAGGAAGAACTGCAGGAGTTGAAACACAGAAGAAAAGCAACTGCTTGAATACATGGGTTGAGGTGGACATGATTGGGGATGCAGACTCGAAACAACCACACCAATGCAACTATCAACAATTTGGAAATAGGTCTTGATCAATGACACATGTAAAAACCATTGGAAATACCCACTGGCTATGGGGGCGGGGGGGATGGAGGGGGATAAAGGGGAAAGTAAGAACATGAGTCATGTAACCATGTTAACTTTTCTAAAAAATAAATATTAAAAATAAAAAAAAATAAAAAAGATATATACTAGTACCCTGAACCATAGGTCAAAATATTCCCTGATAAGGAAATAGAACAAAGAATATGATCAATTCCTGAGAAGCACTTGGGTCAAATTAGGGTGCAGGCATGGAATAATAGGCCAACAAAAAGGAGATATTAAAAAAAAAAAAGCAAAGATAGAAAGTGCAGAATTCAGGAGTCTTTCCCTGTAGGCTTAGGTCCTTCTTTCGAGTATCATATTTTGAGCACCATTGTTTACAGTTGTCATCTACTAAGCCCTAGGCTTCAATTCAGCCCTCCTCAATAAATTCAACACCTTGATCACCATCTTCATGTTTTACTGAATTTAGAAGCATAAGATAATCCTCTCCATCACAACCCATCATCATTCTCAACAAAATTTTGAAGCATTCTAAAACCTCAACCAAATAGACATTCACTTAACCCTATTAACCTCCACGTTTATGTCATTTCAGGTAGACTGGTTTGCCTTCAAAATACCTATGGACTCACAATATTTGATTATAGCATTTTAGATTCTAATCTCTGAAGTTTCTCTTATCTAATCAATATTCCATGATAAGAACTTTTCTCAGGTTTTCCTTCTATTTATTTGTTCAAACTTTTTCATTTTCCTTCACTGGATTTTTATCCAGGTCACATTCTCTAACGCTACCTGTTTCACAGTGCTCTATCACAGGCCAACTTCTCTTCCGTACCACCTACCAACCTTTCTAGACTTCTTAAACTTGGCATTTCCTCTATACCCCTTTACTGTGTTATCCAGTAACACTGGCCTCCTTACAGTTCCTTGAATAGAATACTCCCATATTCATATTCATATTTTACTGACTGTCACCCATGCCTAGAAACATCTCCCTCCTCAGCTTCACCTCTTCCCTTCCCTAGCTTCCAGCAAATCCCAGCCAAAATCTTCTATAGGAAGCCTTTATTTTAATGCATTCTCTCTGTTGATTATTTTGTACACAGTTGTTTGCATGTTTTATCTCTCATTAGACTGTGAATTCCTTGAGAACAATGGCTGCCTTTTGCATTCTTTTTATCCCCAGCACTTGGCCTGATGCCTGGCAAAGAGTAGGTACTTAAATGCTTAATAATTTATCATTCACTCCCTCATTCCTCCCTACCAAGACCTACAGTCCCTTGACCTCACCCTATTCTCCTAGCTTCAAATATCAAGCTCCTCCTAACTTCCCTTGCTCCCCTAACACACTTGACTTCTTGGTCCTCCATATTGTCCATGCAATCATTCTACTAACTTTTGGCTTCCTCTGTCCTCAATTTCCATACCATCTATAACTTTCTAATCTCATTGGCCTCTAAGTCACTGTTGTATATACATGAAGTAAATAGTATCAATGGAATCATCTTAGAACTACCAAGAAGAACAGAATATGCTGGAGTTGATTTAAGCAGTTAAGTGTTGCCATATAGTTATAAAACCACACAAATTTCATATACTACCAATCTGACAACATATGACCCTTCCCTACACTCAAAACTCCCACTTCATCTATTCCCCATTAAATTCTGAACAGCAGCCATGGTCAAACTTTTTCCACTTCACCACAAATCCTATTGGGTCATTCTCAGCATGACTTCTCTTACTTTACTAATGAGTTCCTTACTTACAAGAGTTCTTTCAGTGTAGAGATCTATTTATCATATCTGATAAGGACTGCTTAGTTGATAAGGAAACTAAGGGACACAGAAGATCTTACCTGTTAACTCACAGCTGCTTCTCCCAAGTGCCATTGAGTCACAAGTTTATTATATATGAAAATTCAAACTCCCTTTCACCCAAAAGCACAAGGAAAGTTTCCCAGAGCTGCATTTTTAACATAGACAATACAATAGGCTTAGAAGTTTCAAGGTGAAGATAAAGAACCAGACTAGACCTTCAGCTTCCTAATTATCAGCAAGCTAATTCTGAGAATACTTTTCTCCAGGGCAAAATACTCCAGCTAAACTAAGGTTTTGTCCTCCCGTTGCCAAGTGGCTGCATTTCTGACCAAGGGGGAAGAATATTAATCCCTTGACTACTGGTTTGCTAAGAGCTTAAAGCTATTCAATAAGGAAAGGTGTGGATCAGAAAAGGAGTCAAGAGAGGAGTCTCTGATTTTTACCTATTCTCTTATTGCCTTCCCACACTTCAGTTCTCCTCTTCCACATCTTATCACCCCTGTATCTTTTCATCCTTCTAGTTCTCCCCTTTTGTGTCTGAAGAAGAGGTACAGAGACAGTTCTTCTTCCAAAATTAATCTATCTGTCCACCTCATCCCCTCTGGTCATCATGCCCTTTTCTCAAATTTGTAAAACATAAGTCCCTGACTCAGGACCTTTTTCCATTAATCAGCTAGCTTTCTTCAAATTTCAATCTCCATGTCTGTGATTATTGAAAAACTTCAGAATTAGAAAGGTATTCAGAGACTATCTTGTCCAACACACACCTGAAAAAGACTCCTCTATGCAAATGAGATGATTTTGATAACACCAGTTTAAATTTAAAATGCTCTTTTTTTTTTTAAAGTGAGTAACAAGATTATAGTCCCAGGAACAATTTTCTTTTTTAGTGAAATGTTCATGTTTGTTGATTAAGATAATAATAAAGAAAATTTAAGAAATAAAAACTAAATTCATTTTCTCAATAATGTCACCAACAAATTGTCATTTAGCCTTTGTCTACAATTCTCCAATAAATGGGATGCCACTGCTTCTGAGAGAAGACCTTTTTTAATTGTTGAAGAACCTATTAGGAAGTTTTCTACTTATACCAAACCTAAATCTTCTACTTTACTACTTCTGAATGTTTGACCTTCACATATATGAAGACAGCTATCATGTCTCACTTAAAGCTTATTAGGTTAATAATCCTTAGCTCCTCCAATTGACCTTGATATGGTACCTCCTGATCTCCAGTTTATCAGTGACCTTCCTAAAATATGATTGCCATACTGAATTCAATCATTTAAATACAACATAGAATTTATGAAGATTTGTAAAATGTAAAAGAAGAAAGGAAGATCAGGCAGATTATAGAGGCCATAAGCCTGATGATTCTTTATTTTTTGGTAAATCAATCAGGGAGTCAATTAAACTTTTTTAATAAAAAAGGGTCATATCTCTGTTTTTAAAATATCAATATAGTTTCTATATGGATGATATTTGGGAGGAAGATGAAAAAGAGAAATCAATAGGAGGCTATTGCAGTAATCTAGGCAAGAGATGAAGACCTGAACTTGGATTCTAACTAAAGAATAGTAAAATAGCTATTGTCTATGGTAGGATCTGAATGTAGGCCTAGTCCTGACTCCATATGCATCTCTCTATACACTATGACATCTTATCTTTCACACTATACTTGATAATTTGGATGTATTTAGGGAGAATAATTACTAGCTTCAATTCTTTTAAATTACTGAATTGGACCAAAATTGGTTTAAATTACTAGCTATTGTATCATCAGTGGATCATTGATTAACTGTATTTAGAAGCTTAAAGATCAGGTTCAATCTCTTCATTAGGCAGATGAAGTAAAAGTAGTTCAGAAAAATGAAATTATAGGCCTTTGGAAGTAGGACACAGACTTATATTTAAGATGAAATGAATGCAGAATATCATCTTAGTATGAACTGGTAACAATTTTAAATATATTTTCTCCAGTTTATGAGAAAAATAATTTTGTTGCTTTCTATAATAAAAAAAATCTTTTGTTTTCAACTAAATTCTTCAAAATACTTGAGAAAACTTGTCAAATTTGCATAATTCATTTGTCAAAGAGTACAAAGTAAATTAACAATGATTCAATCAACAATTAGAAGCAAATTAAAGCTGGAAAGAAATAGAGCTGTGAGGGGCAGCTGGGTAGCTCAGTGGATTGAGAGTCAGGCCTAGAGACAGGAGGTCCTACATTCAAATCCGGCCTCAGACATTTCCCAGCTGTGTGACCCTGGGCAAGTCATTTGACCCCCACTGCCCACCCTTACCACTCTTCCACCTATGAGCCAATACACAGAAGGGTTAAAAAAAAAAAAAAAAAAAAAAAAGGTTGAGTCTCCAGTCATTGAGGATTTCTAAGAGACCAGAAATTCATCTGTCTTAGTGGGTTAATACAATTCCCTGCCTGAAAGCAAATGATCTCTAATTTTGTCCTTTCCTTAGCTCTACTGAGCTATCATTCTAAAAAAAAAAAATCAACTTGTTTTCTACAGCCTTATCCAAAGCAGCATATAAAATATACATCTATTTTATTGTCCATACGTTGATTACCTACTATGTGGATTGTGACCTGAAAATCTTTATTCTCTTTGGATTTCTTCCTTCTACCACTACACTAAACTTCTGGTTTATGGGTAAGTATATGATGAAGTAATGTAAACTAATTTCAACATTAGCTTAAATCAGTCTTAACTGAAGTTAATTTGGTTGCAATACAGAAAGAAAGGAAGGAAGGAAAGAAGGAAGGAAGGAAGGAAGGAAGGAAGGAAGGAAGGAAGGAAGGAAGGAAGGAAGGAAGGAAGGAAGGAAGGAAGGAAGAAAGGAAGGAAGGAAGGAAGGAAGGAAGGAAGGAAGGAAGGAAGGAAGGGAAAAAGAAAAAGAAAGAGAAAAAAAGAAAGAGAAAAAGGAAAAGAAAAAGCATTCTATCTCTCTTCTCTTTTGCCCCATGAATTTTAGGGGATGCCCAAATGAACCTAGCATCTTGCCTATTTGTCCTCTTCTAAGGAGACTGCAGACTAGAACCCTATACTTGCTAATCACTGGCAAAGCGAAGAAGAAAGTGACTCATTTCTGGTGACAGGAAGGACCCAGGAAGAAGGTAGAAGAATATTAAAATCTGGGACTTGAAAAGTCAATTCTCAACCTAGGGCATCATGCTCCATTCCTCAGTCACTCTTAACCCCCAAAAACAATCTTTCGAGATCTATAGATTTCACCCTCTTAGTATCTCTTGCTTATTATTAGCTTTCACTGCCAACTTGGTGCAAGCCCTCATCATCTCATATCTTGACTACTGCAATAGTCCTCAACATAGCCATCTACTACATTCTCCCTACCACAAGCCTCTCTTCACTCCAATATATTTACCACTCAACTGTCAAAGTTACTATAGCTCAGCTCTGACCATGCCACTTCACTATAATCAATAAAATCCAGTGTCTCCAAATCACCTCCTGGATCAAATATATAAAATCCTGTTTAGTATCTAAAACCCTTCATAACTTGCCATCTTCTCTAACCTTTCTAGTATTCTTAGTCCTTTTGCCACTTAACCTCCTCCCCAACACTGATCCAAGGACACTGGCCTTCATATTTCTCTTACAAGTCCCCATGCATTTTCAATGGCTGTGCCCAGAAACACTCTTCCTCATATCTTGGTCTCCTTGCTTCCTTCAAAATCCCACATTAAAGGAAGCCTTTCTCAATGCCTTTGAATTACAGGACCTTCTTTCCCCTGGTTATCTTCAATATCATCTCCTAGTTTCTTTGTCTATTGTGGTTCCCATAATGGCAGAGGCTATCCTTTGCCTTTATTTGGATCAATTCCCAACCAAGCATGACACACACACTGTAGATACTTTATAGATGTTTTCTTGGCAGACTTTCCCCTTTGTCCCAAAATAAAAAAGGATTGCTGATTAGGACTCGCCCAGCACTAGCCCAACAAAGCAAGGAAGAGATGTGTTGGTTAGTGACCAGAGAAAGCAGCGGGGTATCAGGGAAGGGATGAGGGGGGAGCACCCGCATTACAGAGGAGACGTGACGCCACAGGTAACAAAGTAGGGGGAATGGGATGGGGTGACTCGAGGTCCAGGTGGGGGGAGGGGGGGAAAGTGAGGCCCCTGGCTAGGCCCCGCCCTCCGACGCGCGAAGGATACGCTCCAGATAGTAGGCGCCCTCCGAGGCCACGGCCTCAGCCGTCTCCTCGGCCCCCATCAAGGCAGACGCCTGTGCTACGTCCAGGGGTCTCGGACCCGACAGCGTCCGCTTCATGGCTGTCAGCTCGGCTCCGACTCTGGCTCAGCTGCCGGCTTCTGTCCTGGTGCGCAAGGTCACTGAAAGCCCGCCACCCGCTACCCGCCCCCCTCCCCCCACCACCGTTCCCAAGGACCAACCCTCGAGCCACAGTGCCCCACGGGCCCGCAACCCAAACACCCCACCCCACAACCCTCGCAGGGCTTGGCTCTGCTCTCGCGAGATATGGGGGTCTCCGCTTCTGAGGACTGAGGACTCTGGGACAGGACAGGGAGGAGGGGGCGGGGCAGTGCTCTTCATTGGGTTAGATGGGGAAGAGAGTGAGAGAGAGTTTGAATGGGAGTGCCCTGGTCCCCACGTGGCCCTAAGACTGGCACTCCTAGTAGCTTCCAGCGTTGCCTAGACTACCATCTCATCCTTACCTGGAAAGGAAAAGAGCGTGGAGGCGGGGGCATAAGGAATTCCAATGCTGGGATGGGGTAGTGGTTGAGATGGGGAAGTGCTGGGCAAACTGAGAGTCTACCTTTGTTCTCCACCCTATTCAGACTCTCACACCTTCCCTTTATGCCCTAACCTTTCCCCCTTTCTTCCTTATCCCGTCCCCCCACAAACACATTTTTTATCTACCTGTTTTCTTATTTCATCATGTTCTACAACTTTTAAATTTTATTCTAATTCTCTTTTGGAAATTTGTTTTGCCTAGCTATTCATCTATGTGTTGAGAACTTTATTTTTCAGGTTTTTAATTTTATATTTGAAACTCCAGATCCATAGCCCATTGGTTCAAACCTAGGACTTGAACTTATTCTTCACACTCCACTCTACTGCTTCTCATACAGTAAAAGCGAAAAATCCTGCATCCTTCCTACATTGCTAAACATTAATTTCACTTAACCACTAATATTTCTGTGCCAAGCACCATTATGGATTCTGGGAATATACATAGACTAATAAAACATTTTCTGCCTCTGAAGAATGTACATGCAATCATGCAAACAACATCAAATATGTAACAACAACAGATATGTAAAATGCAGTGGTAGGATGAGGTACTAGTACCTAGAAAATCAAGAGATTACACTTGAAACCAACTTTGAAAGAAAAGAAATTTTAAGGAGAAAGAGTGAAGAAGGAGTTCGTTTTAGATACAAAGTAGATAGAGCCTTTCCAAAGGCTCAAGTGTTAAATAGTCATTGTGATCATTTATACTTCAGAAATTCTCAAATAGTACAAATTAGGTAATTTTATAGTTTTGTTGATTGTCTACACTTAAGAAAATGTTCATAATGCAAATTAAACTTGTATGTTGTACATTTTTGGAAACTCGGTTGTTGAAACATTTATAAACCCACCACTGTAGAATAAGCAATAGTAAGTAGGCCTGTTTGGCAGGAGTGTATAGTGGATGAAGAGGAGTAAAGTATAATAAACAATAATCCTGGAAAGGTAGACTGCAGCCATCATTTGGAAAGCTTTAAGTGCCAGAGGAGTACAAGTAGTAATTGGAAGCCAATGGAGCTTCTTGAGCAGAGGAGCAACATGGTCAGCATTATGATTTAGCAATATCAGTTTGGCAATTGTGCCAAGGGTGTCTTGGCAAAAGGAAAGTCTGGAGAGGGAGAGACCAAATAGGAGGCTATTGAAGTAGTCCAAGTAAGAAGTGATGAAGGTATAAGCTAGAGGTATGGCAACAGCAAAAGGATGACAAGGATATGGTTGTGAGGGATGTATAGGTAAAATAAGACTTGACAACCCATTTACTACATTCTAAGGTCAGAGAAAGTGAAGTAATCTATGATGACCAAAATTATGAAACTAAATGACCTGGAAAAATGACCATATGGTACTTGTAAATGTGTGCATTTGGATATGTACTTGTCTGTGTGAAGAATGATCTCCATAAAAAGAGTCAAAGAAATCTTTCTAAACTTTTTTCCTATAGTTCGAATTTTTTATTTTGTTAATCGAAGTCCTTTTACAAATATAATTTTATTAAACAGAGACTGAAAAACTGGTTAAGAAATGCTATCGAAGAATAAGTTTTATATTTCTGAACTAGAGCTAAAAATTGAAAAAAGAAAGGCTAGTGACCAGAGATAGAGTACACCAGTCTAGGACCAATGAAAATGCATTTGCCTGATGAAAAGGAAAAGGGAAAGAGAAAACTGTACACATTCTATGTAGTATAGTATAGGAGGGAAAAAAGGGGTTTTGGGTTTGATATTAATATGAAAAGGTGTGGTTGCCAAGGAACTGAATAAATACCAATTCCTAAGATGATTTTAGTAATTTATTTACAAAATATGGGAGAGAGTGGAAGTAGAGAAATGAGAAGAGGGTAGAGTAAGAGATCTAACAACTAGATTTGTACTCAAGTCTGGGCTTTACTCTGGCAGGGCTGCAGAGGCCCAGATGGAGAGCCTAAAAGTCATTTAGCAAGGGGTTTAGCAACTAGTGCTTTTCCTAATCAAGGGAGCCACCCAGACGCTAGTACCTCCAGGGAAATTAAGGTAGTCAGTCAACCTTCTTCACTCACCACGTGTAGTTCTAAGGGAAGGATTTAAGAACATTCTCACCAAGGTCTCAGGGTCCCAGCCAGAGCTCCTCCATGTCCAAGCAATGAACAAGAAGAGGTCCTTCAGATCCAAGACATGAACCAGAAGAGCTATGCTTAACTCACTGAACTCTCTTTTAAAGGGGCTTCTTTTTTGCTGTCACTTCCTGTGCCTTCCTCCTAGTTTACATGTCCAATCACAACAGACACTTTTCTTAGGACTACCCAGGAGGCAGTCAGTAAATTCTGATTCGTCACTCACTCTAGCACACATGGGTCACAAGACGTCCAAACTTGTGAGTTAAGTGGAATTGTTTACACTTTTGGTGATTAGCTTTGAGAATGGGCAAGTGTAAGAGGGGAAACTAGATATTTAAGGTATGGTCACCAGAAATTGATTAACTCGATTTCAAAATAAAATAGACAAGTCAAGATGATTTTTATGGTGGTTTATTTACAATTAGGAAAGTTGAAGGTAGGGAAATTGAGAGAGAGAAACTCTGGCCCAGACCAGAGGCCTGAACCAGGCAGGAATTTAGAGGCCCCAGCAGAGGGGCAGAGAGGTAAATTTAACAAGCCTTCTACCCACAAGACTTCCTCTAAGAAGAGAGGCCTCTCTGAGGCTAGAGCCTCCAGAAATGCCAAGGGAAGAGAAAGAGAGTCAGCCTAACTTTCCCACATGACAATTCAAAGGGAAGCAGTCTGAGGTCTCACCAGAGATCCTTCCACACCAAGTTCAAAGCACCAACCCCTCCAACAGGAAGTTACCATCATATTTAAAAGATAGCAGCTTTTGTCACTTCCTGTGTCCACCTACAATTTCAAGTGGACAAATGGCAGCCTCAGTACTGATTTGAACTGCCCAAGGGGCAGTCACTTGTTTTTGATTTATCACTATCACATGTGGGTCACAGACCTCCCCCTCCCCACTTAATTCTAAGTTGGGTGAGGTGACATTATTCCTGGTGGCTAAAATCTAAAGAATGAATGAGGATCAGCTAATTCCATTTATACACAAGGTAGATTTAATCTCATTATCACAGTAGCAAGTAGCTATGATGCAAGAAGGAGGATAGTCACAAAAACTGTTTTCCCATTTCCTTCTTCAGTTTATTTTCCAGATGAGAAAACTGAGGTAAATAAGATTAAGTGACTTGCTCAGGTCCACACAGCTAATAAAGTGTCCAAGGCCAAATTTGAACTGAGGAAGATGAGTCTTCCTGATTCCAAGCTCAGTGCTCTATCCATTGTGCCACTTAGCCCTTCTTAAGCTCTATATAGATATATATAAACACACACACACACACACACACACACACACACAGAGCAGGCACATTAAACGTTTTTTTAATTACTTATAAGAAATTAATTCCCAAGAAAAATATACACCTATACAATTTTTAATAATCATGTTCTGACATTTTGCAATCTATATTCTCTCCCTCCCTCTGACCCCCCTCAAGAAGCAAGTAGTATGATATAGGATGTATATATGTTATTGTACAATATATATTTCCATGTTTATCTCAATGTGAAAAAAAGACATATCATTAGAGACAAAGTCATGGAGGAGATAAAGTGAAGAATGGTATGTTTTGATCTTCATTCAGACTCCATCAGTTCCTTCTTTGGTGGTGGATAGCCTTTTTAATCATGATCTCACGGAGTTGTTCTAGATCCTCATATTGTTAATGATAGTTAAGTCTTTCATAGTTGATCATCATACATGATTGCTATTACTATATACAGTGATCTCCTGGTTCTGCTCACTATATTTTGTATCATGTCATACAAGTCTTTCCAGGTTATTTTGTAATCATCTTTTTCATAGTTTCTTTTGATATAATAGTATTCCATTACAATCATTTTCCACAACTTGTTCAGCCTTTCCCTAACTGATGGACATTCTTTCAGTTTCCAGTTTTTTGTTACCACTGCTATAAACATTTTTTGTACAAGCAGGTCCTTTTCCCTTATCTTTGATCCCTTTGGGATACAGGCCTAGTAGTATAATTTCTGGATCAAAGTATAAACAGTTTTATGGCCTTTTGGGCATTATTCCAGATTGTTCTCCATAAATGGTTGTAGCTTTTCCCAGCTCCACCAGCAATGTATTATTAGTGTCCTAATTTTTCCACATCCCCTCCAACATTTATCATTTTCCTTTTTTACCATATTACCCACTATAAGTGTGAGGTGGTATGTCAGAGTTGTTTTAATTGACATGTCTCTAATTAATAATGATTTGGAGTATTTTTTCATATGATAGTTTTAATTTCTTCATCTGAAAATGGCCTATTTATATCCTTTGACCAATTGTCAATTAAGGAATATTTTGCATTCTTATGAATTTGATTCAGTTCACTATATATTTGAAAAATGAGACTGATGCTTTTTAGTTTCTAAACTATGGCCATTTCCCAATGAGTGTTCCCTAATCTCTACCTACCACCTACCACCATGGAAACCCTCACTTATAATAATGAACAGAGTGAAGAAAAATCAAGTATAATACATTTTAAAGAGTTATATTAAGATGGTTAGTGTAACATTGCTAGAGCTTGGCATTTAAACTCAACTTTCTAAAGGAAAAACACCAGGAGGGGGTGGAGTCAAAATGGCAACTTAGTGGCAGAGCTAGCCAAAATCTCTCTGACAGTTCTTCCAAACCAATATTTAAAAAGCACCTCCGGGGGGCACCTGGGTGGCTCAGTAGATTGAGAGTCAGGCCTAGAGACAGGAGGTCCTAGGTTCAAATTTGGCCTCAGACACTTCCCAGCTGTGTGACCCTGGGCAAGTCACTTGACCCCCATTGCCCACCCTTACCATTCTTCCACCTATGAGCCAATACACAAAAGTTAAGAGTTTAAAAAAATGTTTTAAATATATTAAAAAAATATAAAAAGCACCTCCTAATTACAGAAGTAAAAAAACCAATAGCAAGACAGATTGGGGTGGCTCTTCTGCTGAACACAACTTGAAAGGTAGGCAAAGTTGATTTTCACAAGGTAAGGGAGAACCAGAAACAAAACTGCACACAAGGGAGTGCTGGTTAATCATCCCCTTCCTCCCCCCATTTGGTGTGCCAGATTCCTAAACTAGGCATAGGCCAAATTCAGGATCCAGGGACATGGGCTATACCAACAAAAGAGCACCTTGGACTCACCCCTTGAAGTCTCAGGTTCTGGCACCAGTCTGCAGCAAAGTCTGGAAGCCCATAGCTTTGGATATTTTTAAGCCTGCTCTGCAGTGGTGAAGACCTATTCCAAAGGCAACGTAGCACTCAATGCCAAAACTAATAAGCCAACAACAGAGGAGACAGAATCAACAAGCAGCTTTCAGAATTACCAGTCCACAAGCAAAAAAAGACTGGGAAAATGAGCAAACAGTAAAAGAAACACTTATCAGTGGGAAATTTCTATGGGGACAAAGAACAAAGTACAGAACCAACAGGAGATATTGAGATCCAAGCAACCACATACAAAACTTAAGAAGAAAAAAAGGAATTGGTCTCAAGTTCTGAAAGAACTTGAAAAGGAATTTAAAAATCAAATAAGATATACTGAAGAAAAATGGGGAAAAGAAATGAAAGTAATACAAAAAGAAAATAACAACTTAAAAAGCAAAATTGATCAACTAGAGAAAGAGGCACAACAATCCAATGAAGAAAAGAGTTCCATGAAAAGTAGAATGGACAAAATTGTGAAGGAGGATCAAAAGGTAGTGGAATAAATTCAGTCTTTAAAAATTAGAATTGGGGAAATTGAAGCTAAGGACTTCACAAGACTTCAAGAAACAATAAAACAAAAGCAAAAGAATGAAAAAAAAAGAAAATTTGAAATATCTTATTAAAAAAAACAACTAACCTGGAAAATAGATTCAGGAGAGACAATTTAAGAATTATTGGACTACCTGAAAGTCATGATTAAAAAAAAAAGCCTATCAAAATTGAAAGAATCCAAAGATCCCTTCCTGAAATAAATCCCCAAATAACAACTCCCAGGATTATTTTAGCCAGGCTTAAGAGCTCCCATGTCAAGAAGAAGATACTGCAAATAGCCAGAGAGAAACAATTAAAATTTCATGGAGTCTCAGCAAGAATTACACAATCTGTTTGCTTCTACTTTGAAGGACCAGAAGATTTGGAATATGATTTTCTAAGAGGTAAAGGAACTGGGTTTACAACCAAGAATTACATACCCATCAGAACTGGCTATATTCATTCAGGGGAAAGTATGGTCATTTAATAAAATAGAAGATTTCTAAATATTTCTGAAGAAAATACCAGACTTAAACAGAAAACGTAATGCTCAAATACAAAATTCCAAAGAAACATAAAAAGGTAAATAAGAAAGAGAAAAATGTAGGGGTTCAGTATGGTCAAATTGTTTATATCCCTATATAGAAAGATTATTTTATGACTTAAAAATTATCATCATTATGACAGTAGTTAGAAGAAGTATATGTAGACAGAGGGTGTGGTAATAAGCTGTTTAGAATGATATGTAAAAAAAACAGGATGAAAAAGAGGATTATTCTAAGAAAAATGGGAAGAAAGAAGTAAAACAAGGCAAATTATACCACATAAAGAGGCACAGGAGTGGGGGGACACTATTACAGTGGAAGGGAGGATGAGAGTGGTGGCAGATAATACTTAAACCTTATTCTCATCAGAATTGGCCCAGAGAGGGAAGAACAGATAGATTTATTAGGGAATAGAATCCTATCTTACCCTAAAGATAAGTAGAAGGGGTATATGAAAGAGAGTGTTGGGAAGAGGAGTAATTTAAAGGATGGAGAAGTTGGGTTGGGGTGATTAAAGATCCTATAGAGAAGTAGGAGGGAAATTAGAAGTGTGGTGGCGGGAAGTGGAGTAATATAAGGGAGTGGGTAGGGGGAATGACTGAAAACAAAACATTGGTGTGGAGGGAAGGAGTAAAAGGAGAAAGAGCAGGATTAAAAAAGGAAATCAAGATGAAGGGGATAGATGGCAATCCCAACTATGAATATAAAGGATGAATGTACCAATTAAAATGGAAGCAGATAGCAGAGTGGATTAAAAACCAGAATCCAACCATATGTCATTTATAAGTAACACATTTGTGACAGGTAGACACACAAGGTAAATGTAAGAGACTGGAGTAGAATCTATTGGACTTCAACTGAGACAAAAAAGAAAAAAATCAGGAGTAGCAGTCATGATCTCAGACAAAGCAAAAGCAAAAATACATTTGATTAAAAGAGATAAAGAAGGTAATTACATTTTGATAAAAGGTAGTATAAACAATGAAGAACTATTAGGACTTAACATATATACATCAAATGGTATAGCATCCAAGTTTTTAAAGGAAAAAAGTAAAGAAACTTAAGGAGGAAATAGATAGTAAAACTATGCTAATAGGGGATCTCAACCTTCCCCTATCAGAACTAGATAAATCTAACAAAAAATATAAGAAAGAAGTAAGAGAAGTGAATAAATTTTTAGAAAAGTTAGAGTTAATAGATAATCTGGAGAAAATTAAATGGGAATAAAAAGGAATGTGCCTACTTTTCAGCAGCATACATACACAAAAATTGACCATGTCCTAGGGCATAAAAACTTCACAACCAAATGCAGAAAAGCAGAAATAAAAATGCAGCTCCTTCAGATTATAATGCAATACAAGTTATAATCAATAAGGGTTCAAGGAAAGGCAAATTAAAAATTATTTGGAAACTAAATAATCTAATTCTTCAAAACTCATAAATCAAAGAACAAATCATAGAAACAATGATTTCATTAAAGGGAATGACAATGAGGAGAATTTGGAGGCCTGTCAAACTCCCTCTGAATGACAAAGTCTCAGACAAAGCTCCTAGAATTGCAAAGCGAAATTCTAGGAAGGATGGTTTTCCCCCACTCAAGATTCCCCCATATGACTTCTCTCTTGTTAGCACTCCTTAGTGGAATTGTTATAACCAATATCTCTATCCAGCCCTAGGGAGATACAGAAGATTAGTAAAGGCTATCATTATTACCCTTACAGGCCCCCTAAAAATTTCTAGGAAAGCCCCATCTTTATATGTAATATAGAAATTCTCCTAATGCCCTCTATAACAAACCAACAAATAATGAGTTAATGAAAGTATTTTAAACTTCCCAGCAAAGTTGTATCCAAGAATTTCACAATTCCCACACAGCTACCTGAAACTGCTTTCAAGCTTCCCTGATCTTTTATAAGGAGAACAAGGATGAAAAATTAGAGCAGGCTGCCTCTGGAGTATTCTCATCAAACCCCAGAGCTCAAAGAACAGAACAAACTCACCTTTAAAAAATATTGAAAAATGAAAGGCTGTATTGAAATAATATTTGGATAGGTGTTAGGGTTATTGTATCTTTGAAATCTAAAATTGATTGTGTTTTTGTAATCAATTAGCCAAGAAATCATTTACTGATTAATTATACAATTGAATAAAGAAAAAATAATCATGCTTAAATCTGATTGGTTAAAAGATAATTGACTATTCTTTATGGCTGGAATGCATGCCATGTACCTAGCAAATGGGTGGGAATGGTAATTTTCAGCCCAGTTATTTTATGATGAATTATACCTGACTAGCTTTGCATCTTTTGTTAATCATAAAGAAAAAAATGATTACAGAATATTAATCAAATGATTTTGTAATGCAGTAAGAGTTAATGTATGACTTGATCTATTCTCTGCAAGAAAAAATACATGTCTATTGTGGAAATTCATGCCAGCTTTTGTGTAATCTTAAGAGAAGGATATAAAAAAATTAAAACATAGCAGAAGGCTCCTAGAACAGCTTCTGCAAGTTTACTTTGTTTCTGGCTGTTCTCATTCCATCTCAAGCCACTTAGCTGTCCAACTCCCAAGATACCTAGACTGCAGGAGCAGGTTTCCAGCAGGAGACAACATATCAAAATTTATGGGATATAGACAAAATGGTACTCAGGGGAAAATTTATATCCCTGAATGCTTACATCAATAAAATAGGGGAAAGCTAATCAATGAATTGGGCATGCAACTAAAAAACCTAGAAAAAAAGGAAATTAAAACTCTCCAGTTGAAGACTAAAGTGGAAATCCTAAAAAATCAAAGAAGAAATTAATAAAATTAAAATTAAAAGAAAAGTGAACTAATAAATAAGACTAGGAGCTGGTTCTATGAAAAAACAAAATAGATAAGAATATTGGTTAATTTGATTTAAAAAAAGAAGAGAATCAAATTACTAGTATCAAAAATTTAAAAGGGTGAATTCACCTCTAATGAAGAGTAAATTAAAGCAATTATTAAGAACTCTTTCACTCAATTATATGACAATAAATCTGATAATCAGGTGAAATGGATAAGTATTTACAAAAATATAAATTGCCTATATTAACAAAAGAGGAAACAGAATACTTAAATAATCCCATCTCAGAAAAAGGAATTGAAAATGCTATCCATGAACTTCCCAAGAAAAACCCCAAAGCCAGATGGATTCACAAGTGAATTCTCTCCACCATTTAAAGAACAATTAATAACAATACTTTACCAAAGCTTTGGTAAAATAAGCAAAGAAAGAACCCTATAAAATTATTTTTATGACCCAAATATGGTGCTGATACCTAAGCTTCAAGACCAAAAACAGAAAAAGAAAATTAAAGACTAATTTCCTTAATGAGCATTGATGGAAAAAAATCTTAAAGAAGATACTAGCAAAGAAACTACAGCAATATATCACAAGAATTATTCACTATAACAAGGTGGAATTTATACCAGGAATGCAAAGCTTGTTTAATATTATGAAAACTATCAGCATAATTGACTAAATCAATAACCAAACTAACAGAAATCAATGATTATCTCAATAGATGCAGAAAAAGTCTTTGACAAAATACAATACTCAGTCCTATTGAAAATATTAGAAAGTATTGGAATAAAAGAGCCTTGCCTTAAAATAAAGAAGTAATATTTGTTTTAAACCATTAGCAAATATCATCTTTAATGGAGAAGCATTAGAAGCCTTCCCAATAAAATCAGGAGTGAAGCAAGGATGCCCATTATTACTACTGTTATTTAATACTGTACTAGAAATGCTAGCTTTAGCAATTAGAGAAGAAAAAGAAATTGAAGGAATTAAAGTAGGCAATGAGGGAACTAAACTATCACTCTTTGCAGATGATAAGATGGCAAGAGTTAGAAAGAGAAACTCCATTTAAAATTATTCTAGACAATATAAAATATTTAGGAATTTATTTGCCAAGACAAATGCAAGAATTATGAACACATTTACAAATCACTTTTCACATAAATAAAATTAGATCTAAACAATTGGAAAAACATGAATTGCTTATGGGAAACCTTAGCTAATATAATAAAAATGACAACCCTACCTAAATGTATTTACTTATTCAGTATCATATCTATCAAACTACCAAAAAAGTTTTATAAAACTAGAAAATTTAACAAAATTCATATGGAAGAACAAAAGGCCAAGAATATCAAGGGAAGCAATTGAAAAAAATTGTGAAGAATGGTAGCCTAGCAGTACCAGATGCTGTATTGTACCATAAAGCAGTAAATATCAAAAAAATCTGGTACTGGCTAAGCAATAGAAGGTTAGCTCAATGGAATAGACTAGGAGCAAATGACCTCATCTATCTAATGTTTGATAAACCAAAAGATCCCAGATTTTGGAATAAGAACTCACTATTTGACAAAAACTGCGTGGAAAATTGGAATAGAATGGTAAAAATTAGGTTAGGTCAATATTTTACACCCTATATCAAGATATGGTCAAAATAAGTATATGATATAAACATAAAGATTGATATTACCACTAAATCAGGGGACTATAGAATAGTTTTACTTAGATCTTTGGAGAAGGTAAGAATTTATGACAAAACAAGAGATAGAGAACATTACAATATGTAAAATGAACAATTTTGATTATATTAAATTACTTTTTTAACAAACAAAACCAATGCAAAAAGATTATAAGGGAAACAATAAATTGGGGGGGGGTGACTTTTATAACAAACGTCTCTGATAATGCTTTAATTACTCAAGTACATAAAGAACTAAGGCGAATTTAAAAGAATCCAAGTCATTTCCCCAATTGATAAATGGTCAAAGGGACAGTTTGCACATAAAGAAATCAAAGCTATTAATAATCATTTGAAAAAAAGTTTCTAAATCCCTCTTGATTAGAGAAATGTAAATTAAAACATCTCTGAGGTTCCTCCATACACCTAGCAGATTGGCCAATATGACAGAAAAGGAAAATCATAAATGTTGGAGGGAATGTGGCTAAATTGGAACAATAATATTTTGCTGGTGAAGTTGCAAATTGACCTAAACATTCTGGAAGTCAATTTGGAATTATGCCCACATGACTTTAAAAGAATGTGTACCTTTTCATCCAGCAATACCACTACTAGGTCTGTATCCCAAAGAGATTTTTAAAAATGGAAAAGTACATGTTTACAAAAATACTTATAGCTATGCTTTCTGTTGTGGCAAAGATTTGGAAATTAAAGGAATGTCCCTCAATTGGGGAATGGCTGAATAAATTGTGGCATACAATGGTGGTAGAATACTATTGTGTTATAAGGAATGATGAACAGGATGATTTAAAAACAAACAAACAAACTACTGAAGAGGCTTAAGTGAACCGATGCAGAGTGAAATAAACAAAACCAGGAGAACATTATATCCAGTAACTGAAATATTGTGGGATGATAAAATGGGATATTCTTTGCTAAAAACAGCAATACAGTGATCCAGAACAATTCTGAGGGACTTATGAAAAAGAATGCTATTTACCTCCAAAGTAAGAACTGTTGGAGTAGAAATATAGATGAAAACATATGATTTATCACTTGTTTATTTTGTTGATTTGGGTATATGATTTGGGGGTCTGGTTTTATGAGATTATTCACTAAAAAAACAAATAATATGGATATATGTTTTGCATCATAATACATGTATAACCCAGAAAAAATGAAAAAAATAAAATAAATTCAACTCATTAAAAATCATGCCGATTTCAAATAATAAAATAAGTTACTCATTCTCTTTTTTATCCTCTGGAAGTCCAGCTGCTATGGTTTCCAGAGCATTCAATTATACCTGTTGGATTATCTCTGTTTTGGTAACTACCAAGTGGAAAAGCTATCCAAGTAGTTAGTGTTATAATTAATGACACTCCTCCTATCTATTAGATGTAGATGTAAATGAAGTATATAGAGAGGATAGGATGACACCTCTCTTTTTTATAACAGTTGCCTAGGCAGGATCCTTTAGGTCAATGGATGATATCCCTTCAGGACCCACCTGGGGTTAATTGATATTATTATATTGGGCTCTTCAGCTTGGTAACGTTGGTATCTGACTGCGTGACTCCCTTACCAAAGAAGCTTTGGAATAACTACTTCAGGAAGGTACTTTAAAACTTTGAATGTATTTAGCAAAGAAGGATAATGGTATGGGATAGAAGTATTGGGAGACCCTAATTTAAAATGATAGTAATGAATCTCTAAACTGCAGGCAAATGAAGGGAATCAAGATGATAGCTTCTCTCTGGTACAGCCTGGCCAGGGCCACATCAGAGCAGGCAAACTGCTGTATAATCTTTCAGCTTCTTCTTCACTAGATGTTAAGCCTAATCAGTTTGAGATATCCACCCCTTTCCACCCTCTTCTTCTTCTCCTGCCCATTTCCCGGATCTCTCCTGGGCCCTGGGACACCTAGATGACTAAGATGATTGACTTCCTAATATCTAGGGACAGTAGAATCAGAGATGGTGGTCTAGGTACAGGTTGCTGATGGTACAGGAACAAACAGGAGGAGCTTGCAGGGTTGAGTTTGCAAGTCTCAATCCCACAAAGACCAGCATCCACTGATCTCCAGTCTCAGGGAAAGCAAGAACCAAGAACCTCTGCCAGGGCTACCAGGGTGGTTTTATACCCCACCCCTTGGGCCAACTGCCCTCTCCTGTCCACATGCCTCTCTGGGAACATTCTGACATCCAACTGATCCACCTGTCAATCACAGTGTGAACTCCTAGCTCCCAGAGATTCAATATAACATTAGTCAATAGCTTAGTTGGCATTGCTCAGTGTCTATTGAAACAGAAACATGAAACAGAGCTGGTCTAGCTTTTGTATGAATCCATTGCTTTGGTTTATCACTTTAGAGATCTTTGCATATTTCTTTTGAATGCCTTCTTGTAGATTACATGATAAGTTATTTTTTAAAATGAACAAGTGAAAAAGTATTTTACTAGTATGTTTTGAAGGGAAAGATTTTTTTCCATCATATTATATGATTGTCCCCATACTATTGTTTATCATTTTAATTAAAATACATTATAAAAGCCTTATAGGAAGAAGGGGGAAAATTACTGTATAAGATCATAGTAGTGCTTCTTTTGAGTTAAAGTGAGTCCCCAGGCAAGATTCCCTACTTGTTTTTAAATGTTTTTCACTCTTTCTTGAATCAAAAGAGAAGAGAGTCCTTTGATTTTATGTGAATGAAGAGAGAACTTACCATCTTCCTTTGAACATAATCTTGAAAGGACTTCATAGGATTACATGGAAAACCAGTGGAGATGGTGAAAACTAGCAGATATTACCAGTTTAGATTAACTTTTTTGAATGAATAAAGGGTTTTGTTTTTTAATTCAAAATTAGAAAAGAATCTAGGAGCAGATTCACTGTTGGCATTTGTAGTTCCAAAAAAGGAAATAAGTCTCCTACTGGAAGGGGACAAAAACAGCAACCAACTGTTTCCTGAAATTTCAAACATCCAGACTCATGAGATGTCATAGCTGAATGACAATTTTGAGTTAATCTAATCCAACCATTTCACATAGGAGTAAACCTCATTCCTAAAAGAATAAATGACTTGCCCAAAGTAATATAGCTTATTAATGTGGACCAAATTATCAATTTTCATGTGGAATATTGTATACACAGTAGAACTAGGTCTTGACTTTGAGTCAGGAAAGTTGGAATTCAAATCTGGCCTCTGGTGCAACCTCCTTGAGCTTCAGATTTCCCATCTCTGACTTGAAGAGCTTGAGTCAGATGACTTCTCTGGTACCTGCCAGCTCTAGATCATGATTCTAGGAATTTGAAGGTTTTTTTGGACATTTTAATATGTTATGTAAATGGCAATGATTGTTATATTCATAAAAGTGCATATCAAAACATCATGCTAACAGGCCAGCTTTAGTTACTGAAGATAGAAGAAATGTTGATAGGTTTTATAGGGAATTTATATTGTTTTCTTGGACTTCTGTGTTGTTTGGAATTCAGGGAGGTGCCATTTAAAAGTATTTACAAACTTCCTGTGGACATGTGGAGGACTTTGGGACTATTTTTTCCGTGATCCAATGGGTTTCTGGTTTCTGATGTGATTACATCAGACAATGGTAACTAACATAGATCTTGACTTAAATTTAGGGGGTGAAGCTGAGGCTCGCTCTCTCTGGCGTGTGAGACTAAGGAAGATGGGTGGAGATATGGATGGGCAGCATTTTTAAAAAATAGGTGTGGTCGTATATATATTTTTAGCATGGCTTTAATTAAACTATTAATTTCCCTCATAACTTCAGCCTTTATCAATTTTAATCTTTACACTTCTAAGATATATTACAATGAGTGGATTCCTAAGCCTGTAAAATAGTGAAAGCAACTTATAGCATTTATTACCTCCAATAACGTGGTATCCATTTAGGGGCAGTAATATGTTTGATACATGCTATTTAAACACCTTCTTAGTTGCATGTGTCATGCCTTTTTTTAAAAAAAGAAAAAATATATGAATATTCTGATTTGTAATCTTGAACTTTGATATTTAGTTATAATATATCATGTTATCATTTCAAATAGAGTTCTGAGTCCAGAATATTGCACACAATTAGCACTCAATAAATATTAAGCATATGATGAATTGTATTACTTTAAGATGCATTATTAGATGGATTAATTAATTTACAAATAAACAGACTTGCTTGAATTTTTACTACTTAATTTCAGTGAAAAAGTCTCCTAGTAGAATGTAAGATCCTTGAGGGCATAGAGAGTTTCATTTTTGTCTTTCTATCTCTAGTGCCCAGCACAATGACTGACACTTGGTAGCTGCTCAATAAATTCTTATCAAATTGAGTTGAATTTTATTAGTTTTACCATTAGTAATAACTATAATTTCTTAAAATAAAAAGAGGGAGAAACTAGTTATATCACTTGAAATATTTCATACTTTAGGTAACTAGTTGGTGTTTTGGCATTTGGTACTTTTTCTTTTTTTTTTCTTACTAACAATTCAATTAATTAATCACTTGAATAAGATCTGTTGAGCACTTATTCAGTTGGGGAAAAAATGTAGGCATAGTTCTGGTCATTAGGCTTGCTTTGATATATAACACCAAAAACTTATTTTAGTTTGATGGAGAAGTAAATAAGCCAAAGTTCAGGATATAAGAAGGCAGGGGCATCATTGGTTCATAATATTAAATTTACCACCTACTTCCCTGGTTTGGAGAGGTATATTTTAATTTATTTTTTATTTTATTTTCAGGGACTATGATACAGTTTGAATTAAGAAAGAACTTTGCTGACTCTAGGCCAACCATGGTGGCTGCAAAGAGAAAAGCAAGATAGTCACAGCTCTCCTAGAGCTCACATTTTAATTGAGGAAAAGAATATATATATATATA
>NC_058132.1:609337995-609387076 GCF_016433145.1 Gracilinanus agilis | reverse complement strand
CTTATTTATTAATTCAATAGTTCTTTTACTTTCGATTTTATTAATTTCTCCCTTGGTTTTTAGTATTTCTAATTTAGTTTTCATCTGGGGATTTTTAATTTGCTCGCTTTCTAATTTTTTGAGTTGCATGCCCAATTCATTGATCTCTGCCCTCCTTAATTTGTTAATATATCACTCAAGGATATAAATTTCCCCCTGAGTACTGCCTTGGCCGCATCCCACAGAGTTTGGTAGGATGTCTCATCATTGTCATTTTCTTCAATGAAATTGTTGATTGTTTTGAAGGCAATATTTTTAAATAGCCTATGTTTAAAACTCTTTATGTCATGCCTTTAGTTCTTTGAATATTTTACATAGTCATAACTAGCAAAAATGTACTTGGGGAAAGGAACATGAAGGGAGAAGAAGGGAATAAACATTTATATAGTAACTAATATGTACTTATCACTGTGTTAAGTGCTTTATAGATATTATCTTATTTGATGCTCATAACAATAATACTTCTAATTTTATAATTTATAAAAGGGCTGATTTGAAGGGCATCTTTAAAGAATAAGAATCATAATATAAACAAATATAAAAATTACAAATAAATAAATATATATAAACTATAAAAATATAAAACATAATGAGAAAATGTAGTATAGAGGAATAGGTACTTGATTTAGAGGTGGAGAATCTGGGGTCAAATCCTAACTCATCCACTTAAACCGAGTAAGGCAGGTGTTTTATTTTTTTTTTCTAATTTTTTCTTATAGAAAAAACTGGACTGGATAAGCCTTTTTGTCTCTTCTGCACTTTAATTCTATATATGATTTTATAATATGAATGAAAAATAAGGAAGAAATGAATTTAAAGATGGAGAGAATTAGAAGTCTATCATAATAACTGTCTAAGCAAGCTAAAGGCAGAGGCTGGTGATTTTTGACTGTCTCTGACTTCTGATTCTGGAGTTTGCCTTGGATTCCTTGCCCTGGAGTTGCCTGTCTCTTCCAGTTATCTCCTACCTCAGATTTTCAGGGGGAAATTCCATTTTGGGTTTTAGTCTAAATGGTCTTCTCCAACAGAGAAGGAAGACTTTTTTTTTAAGGTACTCAGTACAAACAAAAATCAAGCAAGGAATACTGAGCAGAAAGAGGAATGCCATGCAATAAAGAAAAAGAATGATTATGATTAGTTGAGAGATGAATATTCAAGACTCCTTTGGACATTTGCAACAAAGCTACTCATTCAATATTTCACCTCCACTCATTGCAACTCAGCACAATTAGGAGCAGCTCTTTACATTTTGGTGATTTATCTCTGCAAGTGATTCTTTCCTTCTAAAGTCAAAACTTATACTTTCTCCCCAAGGAGTAATGGAATTCCTTCCTGAAAACTCATGGTGTGGAGCAACAAGATGGCATGATGTTCAAGCTAGAAAGGTTCTGAGAAATGATTTAGTTAATTATTTAATCTCCTCAATTAGCATGTGAGAGGAAATTCAAAACCATAGGAGTTCAAAGTGAGTCACCCAAGGATATACAAATAATCCATGGAAAAGCTCAGGCTTAAACTCAGATTTCCTAATCTACAGTTCAAAAGTCTTATTGTGATTTATGCTTCTTTAAAAGTAGATATGAGGAATTGTGGAAAGAGAAGAACAAAAGTAAGCAAAGTGGGAAGAGGAGGGGGAATGGCAGTTGGAATATGGTATATGCTGTGAAAATATTTTTTAAAAGCTACTCATATATAATGGACCCATTGACCAGTGTTTTAGAGACTGGTTTGCTGTCTTACAAAGAAAGTCCATGAATTCTTCTAAGAGATTTTAAATATGTTAATCTTCTTATTTTACCCTATTTTTTCTTCCTCATTTAAAAAAAAATTCACCTTTTGCTAATTGTTTTGTCCTCCTAGCTCTGTTACTGACTAGCTATGTGGCATTGAACAAGTTATTTATCCTCTCCGGATCTAGATAGTTAGAATTCAGAGGTTCTTAACCTAGAGTCTGTGCCTTTTTTTTAACATATTACTGTTTCATTATATTTGATTATTTTAAATTTGAGCTGTGTATTTAGAAATATTATTCTGAAAAGAGATCTGACTTACCCAGACTGCCAAAGGGCTTCATGACACCCACAAAAAGCTAAGAATCTGTGATTTAAATTATCTCTAAGACTTTAAGAGACAACATAATAATTACTGCTGCAACTTAAAATTGAAATGTTTAAATGCCAATTTTAAAAATTCTTTGCATGGGTAGAGTGGTTTAGAATTGAGTTTCTAGGTGTTATATCTTTAGAATCTATAACTCCTATCCTAATGTAGACCAGCAACTCATCTGTAATTTACTGTTTTAGGAATTTGTTTCACCTGAGGCATTGAGGTTAAATAACTTAACCCATTTGTCAAACAGATAGCATGTGCTAGTTCAATACAGATCTCTCAGACTCCAAGGCCAGTCCTCTAGCCACTATATCAGGTTACATCAGATTCTTACTTTAGAGCCCAACAATTAATTAAACCCTGAAGTCTTAGTAGAATGTACCTCTACTTACCAGTATACATGCAAGTATAATTAGGACTTGCCTTGCTAGTCTGCCAAACAGAGATAGGAAGCTGTGTTAGAATTTTATGAGCTGATGAAAAGACATTCAGGCCATTCACACCCTCTCATTCAATACCTTCCGGGATGCCTCCCAGTTGTAGGGCATCTCAGTAACTCCTCTCATTCCTTGTAAATCTAGGCTAAGTAGCCCTAGGTAATCCTGCCTAGGCTCTTCTCTTTTTGTTACCAAAGATGCTCCCAGCTGACAACCCTGCCAGTAAATGTCACTTTAATTGCCAGCACTGCAGGAGTCAGATGGCTTTGCTGCTAGATAGAAACAACAGTGACATTACCTCCATCCCCAAAGTGGTTATTATTTACAGTGTCCTGGGAACATATGTGAGAGGAAAGAGTAGCATTGAGAGAGGTCTTCAAAAATGACTGCATTGCAACAGTCATCTATCATCACACCTGAAGAAATAGTAACTGGAACAGGACAAGTTGAAGTAACTCTTGGGTCATTGACCTTTTCTTTGCTAATGAAAAGAGTGATGGCAACATTATAAGCACAAAAAAGTTCTTTCATCCATAATCTATTTAGAGGCTTTTCAGTTAGAATAATATTTGTAATAATACATATTTATTTTGTTTATTTTAAATAACAGCTGAAAAGCAAATTTCTATTAATCCAAGCTAGTAGATTATTAATGTTAGGATTGACAGTGTCTATTTCCTGCCAGGATAGGAGATGAAGACAAAGGCATGTGAGTTGCTAGTAGGATACATGATCCAAAGCAGCAGAGACACCAGACTTATCATTATAGAGGAGAGACGGTTGACTCTTGGTACCCCCTAAAGTAGAACTCCTAGGCACTCTGGCTTCGTTAACTGTCCTTTGACACATATAGTGGAACTTGCAAGAGTTAGTGTCGAAATCCTACATATTCTCCCAGCTCCAAGTGTTCTTCTTCCCCCCAAATTGTGTGTTTATATATGAACATATTGCCTCTCCAGATAGATTGAAAGTTTTCTTAGGGTGGATACTGCTTCATTGGTGTCTTTATGTATCCAGAGCCCTAACAGTAACTACTATTAAATTTTTTTCCCCATGTTATATGTTGATACAATTTTCAACAATCAGTTTGTAACATTTTGAGATCTATATTCTCTCCTTCCCTTCCATCCTTCCTCTTCCTCAAAAGAGGGGGTATTATGATAGAGATTCTACATGTGTTATCATATAATACATATTTCCATGTTAATCATGTTGTGAAAGAAGACACATATTTTCATTAGAGAAAAGTTCATGAAGCAAATAAAGTAAAGAATGGCTCCATTCAGTTCACTCTATAGCAGTGGATAACCTTTTTCGTTCTGAGTACCTTGATTCCTTGAATATCCTGGACTCTTGCATTGTTGATAAGTTAAGTCATTCAGAGTTGATCATCATACTCTTTTGTTGTTACTATGTACAATGTTCTCTTTCTTCTGCTCACCTCACTTTGTATCACTTCATATATGTCTTTCCAGGCTGTCTTATGCTTGTCTTGTTCATCATTTCTTATGGTACATCTGATACTAAATATTTAATAAATAATTGCTGATTGATCATAAAAAGACTAGTTACTAGATTAAGGAAGAGATCTGAGTATATCCACCCTAGAAACCTTTTTTTAAAAATCCCTTTTGGGGGACATTTGGGTGGCTCACTAGATTGAGAACCAGGCCTAGAATTGGGAGGTCCTAGATTCAAATCTGGCCTAAGACACTTCCTAGCTATGTGATCCTGGGCAAGTCACTTGATCCCCCCATTGCTTATCCCTTACTGCTCTTCTGCCTTGGAACCAATACAAAGTATTGATTCTAAGACAGAGAGTAAGAGTTTAATTTGAAAAAATCCCTTCTATAGAAACAGAATGAAGGGGATAGTAAATACTTCATTTTACTTAGCTTCCTGATGAATAAGGCCTAGTGGAACCCATTGCCCAAGAAAAGGAGTTGTTGGGCTGTATAATAAAAAAAAACAAAACAACAACCAAAAAAAAGAAGTTGGCCCTGAAGAAAAGTTAAGAAAATATACTTATTTTCCTTTTTGCAAGGGGCTATAAGTGTGAAATATTGCATATTATATATATACTCAAATACATTGCTGTGCCAGTTGCTATTGTTGAATTGTTTTTGTTCTCATTTTGAACATTCAAAATTTTTTCAGTCATAAAGAATAACTCATTGAATAAAGGAAGGAAGTCAGATATATTAAAAAATGAAGAGGTTATATGAATATTTTTTTTAAAAGAAATGCTGACAGTTCCGGTTAAGATGGCGGCAGAGTAAGGAGCAGCTGCTCTATCTCTCCTAACCAAAGCATACAGGACTCCTCAAGGGGACATTAAAACGAATCCAGATGAACAAAGGGACCCCACAACAGGGTGCAGCATTGTAGGTATGTGGAATCGGGGCATTTCCACGCTATAAAGGGGTGAAACAACTCTCACTAAAACGCAAGAGGAAGAAGCCCCTCCCCCAACCCCACACCACATACAGCCCAGAGGCCAACGCACAAGAGTCAAAGTAGGATTGGGGCACCCAGTAAATCACTGGCATCTCCAGGGCTTGTTCCAGAGAGCAGCAAGAACTAGGACCCCAATAAGCTAAAGAACACACACGGACTTCCCTGAGTGCTGGCGCGGGTAAAGGCATTGCCCTAGGCATGGGCAAAGATCTAGAGCGCAGGCTTGGACCTCTAGTGGGGACCCAGAGCAGACTGGAATGAGGCTGTGGAAGCAGCGCCTTTAGACTGCTGAAGGAGCCTCGGGCACAGGGGCAGACCAGGGAAGACCAGGAGGCTCGACCCCGAGAACAAGGAGATCTGAGCCCTCCAAAGCCCAGAAAGCACAGACAGAAGACAAAGCTGAGAAGGGGCGGGGCTAACAATGGCAAGCCGAGAACCTCAGAAGAAAAAGATTATCAAGAAAATCTCTGGAACACTTGACAACTTTTACACAGAGAAAATCCAGACAACAGAGGAGGACAAACAAGTATCCAAACTTTCCCAAAACAATGAAAACTGGTCACAAGCTATGGAAGAGTTCAAAACTGAGATTTTGAAGAAGATGGAAGAGATATGGCAAGAAAATAACAGTTTAAAAGGCAGAATTTTGCAATTGGAAAGTGAGGCTCAGAAATCAAATGAACTGATAAGCAAATTGAACACCAGAAATGAACAGATTGAAAAGGAAAACCAGTCCATAAAGGCTAGAATTGAACAATTAGAAGCCAATGATCTCTCAAGACAACAAGAACAAATAAAACAAAGTCAAAAGACTGATAAAATAGAAGCAAACATGAAATATCTCAATGAGAAAGTGACAGACCAAGAAAACCGGTCTAGAAGAGACAATTTGAGAATCATTGGTCTTCCAGAAAAGGCAGAAATTAATAGAAACTTGGACTCCATACTTAAAGAAATTATTCAGCAAAATTGCCCTGATGTTCTACAACAAGAGGGTAATATAGACATTGAAAGGATCCATAGATCACCCTCTACACTGGACACAGAAAAGTCAACACCAAGGAATATAATAGCCAAATTCAAGAGCTTTCAAGTAAAAGAAAAATCTTACAAGAAGCCAGAAAGAGACAATTCAAATATCAAGGAGCACCAATCAGGATCACACAGGATCTGGCAGCCTCCATGCTAAAAGACCACAAGGCTTGGAATACAATATTCAGAAAGGCAAGAGAGCTGGGCCTTTAGCCACGGATCAACTACCCATCGAAACTGACTATATACTTCCAGGGGAAAGTATGGGCATTCAACAAAATTGAATATTTCCAAGTTTTTGCACAAAAGAGACCAGGACTAAATGGAAAGTTTGATATCCAACCACAAAAATCAAGAGAAACATGAAAAGGTAAATAAGAAACAGAGGGTAAAGAAAGAAAACTCATAATTTTTTAAATTTGACTCTTTAAGGGCTTCAATAAGATCTAATTATCTGTATTCCTATGTGGAGAAATGCTATGTATAATTCTCTGTAGTGAACTCTATTCACTATTATCTATTATATTATCTATTATAGCAATCAGAAGAATAACTCATAGGGAGAGGACAGAATACTAAATGGTCTAAGATGACATGGAGGGTGGGAAACAGGGGGGAATAGTAAGGGACACCAAGAGAAATTTGAGTGAATAAGACAAATAGGATATTCTATTAAACACAAGGGGGGCATGGGAAGGGGAGGGGATAAATACTATTATAAGAAGGAGAGGAAGAGAGCATTAAAAGGTAATATTTAAACCTTACTCTCAGTGTAATCAACCCAGAGAGGGAAGAGTAGCTTCATTATCCATTCAGATAAAAAACTCTATCTAACCCTACTGAGAAAGTCAGAAGGGATAAACCAAAGGGAGCAGGGGAGTGGGGAGGTCAAAAAAAGGAGGGGAGAAGAAGGGGGAAGGAATTCATTAGGCCTTTAAAAATAAAAATAGGGGAATAACAAGGGAGGGGGTAGAAAGGGAAGTTAATCAAGGGAGCGGATAAGGGATACCAGCTCAAAGCAAACCACTAGTTTAAAAGAAAAGAGTGGAAGAAGAAGGAGTGGGTTCAGGGGAGGATACAAAAATGTCAGTGAATGCACAGCTGATAATTGTAACTCTGAATGTGAATGGGATGAACTCGCTCATAAAACTGAAGCAAGTAGCAGAGAGGATCAGAAACCAAAATCCTACCATATTTTGTCTACAAGAAACACATATGAGGCAGGTAGACATACACAAGTTTAAGGTTAAGGACTTGAGCAAAATCTTTTGGGCATCAAATGAGAAAAAGAAGGCAGGAGTGGCTATTATGATCTCTGACAAAGCCAAAGTAAAAAAAATATGATTAAAAAAGACAGGGAAGTTCATTACATCCTGATTAAATGTAGTATAAACAATGAGGAAATAACACTGCTCAATATATATGCACCAAGTGGTATAGCATCCAAATTCATAAAGGAGAAACTGGCAGAGCTCAAGAAAGAAATAAATAGTAAAACCATAATAGTGGGAGATCTAAATATTCCTCTTTCAGATCTAGATAAATCAAACAAAAAAATAAATAAGAAAGAGGTAAGAGAGGTGAATGAAGTCCTAGAAAAATTAGATTTAATTGATATGTGGAGAAAAATAAATAGGGACAAAAAGAAATACACCTTCTTTTCAGCTGCACATGGTACATTCACAAAGATTGACAATGTAATAGGGCACAGAATCATAGCAAACAAATGCAAAAGAGCAGATATAATAAATGTAACCTTCTCAGATCATAATGCAATAAAAATAATAATTAGTAAGGGCACCTGGATAGGCAAATCAGAAAACAATTGGAAATTAAACAATATGATTCTCTAAAACCAATTTGTCAAAGAAGAAATCATAGAAATAATCAACAATTTCATTGAAGAGAATGAAAATGATGAGCCATCCTACGAAACTCTGTGGGATGCAGCCAAGGCAGTACTCAGGGGGAAATTTATATCCTTGAGTGCATATATTAACAAATTAAGGAGGGCAGAGATTAATGAATTGGCATGCAACTAAAAAAATTCGAAAGCAAGCAAATTAAAAACACCCAGATGAAAACTAATTTAGAAACACTAAAAATTAAGGGAGAAATTAATAAAATCGAAAGTCAAAGAACTATTGAATTAATAAATAAGACTAGAAGCTGGTATTTTGAAAAAACAGATAAAATAGACAAAATACTGGTCGATCTAATAAAAAAAAAGGAAAGAAGAAAACCAAATTGACAGTATTAAAGATGAAAAGGGAGACCTCACCTCAAATGAAGGGGAAATTAAGGCAATCATTAAAAACTATTTTGCCCAATTATATGGCAATAAATACAACAATTTAGGAGATATGGATGAATATTTACAAAAATATAAATTGCTTAGATTAACAGCAGAAGAAATAGAATACCTAAATAATCCCATATCAGAAATAGAAATTGAACAAGCAATCAAAGAACTTCCTTAGAAAAAATCACCAGGACCTGATGGATTCACAAGTGAATTATATCAGACATTCAAAGAGCAACTAATCCCAATACTACACAAATTATTTGATATGATAAGCAAAGAAGGAGTCCTACCAAATTCTTTTTATGACACGAATATGGTACTGATTCCAAAGCCAGGTAGACCAAAACAGAGAAAGAAAACTATAAACCAATCTCCATAATGAACATAGATGCAAAAATCTTAAATAGAATATTAGCAAAGAGACTCCAGCAAGTAATTAAGAAGATCATCCACCACGATCATGTGGGATTTATACCAGGAATGCAAGGATGTTTCAACATTAGGAAAACCATCCACATAATTGACCATATCAACAGTCTAACAAACAAAAATCACATGATTATCTCAATAGATGCTGAAAAAGCCTTTGACAAAATACAGCATCCATTCCTATTGAAAACACTGAAAAGTATAGGAATAGAAGGACCTTTCCTAAAAATAATAAACAGTATATACCTAAAACCATCAACAAGCATTATATGCAATGGGGATAAATTAGAAGCCTTCCCAATAAGATCAGGAATGAAACAAAGATGCCCATTATCACCTTTATTATTCAACATAGTACTAGAAACACTAGCAGTTGCAATGAGAGAAGAAAAAGAAATTGAAGGTATCAAAATAGGCAAGGAGGAGACTAAGCTATCACTCTTTGCAGATGATATGATGGTCTACTTAAAAAATCCTAGAGAATCAACTAAGAAGCTTGTAGAAATAATCAACAACTTTAACAAAGTTGCAGGATACAAAATAAATGCATATAAATCATCAGCATTTCTATACATTTCCAACACATTAGAACAGCAAGAGGTAGAAAGAGAAACACCATTCAAAATCACCCTAGACAATATAAAATACTTGGGAATCTATCTACCAAAACAAACTCAGCAATTATATGAAAACAACTACAAAACACTTTCCAAACAAATAAAACTGGAGCTCAACAATTGGAAAGCCATTAATTGTTCATGGGTAGGACAAGCTAACATAATAAAAATGACCATCCTACCCAAATTAATATACCTTTTTAGCACCATACCTATCAAATTACCAAAAAACTTCTTTACTGAATTAGGAAAAACTATAACAAATTTCATTTGGAATAACAAAAGATCAAGAATATCATGGGAAATAATGAAAAAAAAGTGAAGGAAGGGGGCCTAGCAGTACCAGATATTAAACTATACTATGAAGCAGCAGTCATTAAAACAATATGGTACTGGCTAAGAGATAGAATGGAGGATCAGTAGAATAGACTTGGGGTTAATGACATCTGCAAGACAGTGTACGATAAACCCAAAAAGCCCAACTTTTGGGACATGAATCCACTATTTGACAAAAACTGCTGGGAAATTTGGAAAACAATATTGGAGAGATTAGGCTTAGATCAGCATCTCACACTCTATACCAAGATAAATTCAGAATGGGTGAATGACTTGAATATAAAGAGGGAAACTATAAATAAGTTAAGTGAACACAGAATAGTATACTTGTCAGATCTCTGGCAAAGAAAAGATTTTAAAACCAAGGAAGAGTTAGAGAAAATTACTAAATGTAAATCAAATGGTTTTGATTATATTAAGCTAAAAAGCTTTTGTACAAACAAAAACAATGTAGTCAAAATCAGAAGGGAAACAACAAATTGGGAAAAAATCTTTATAACAAAAAACTCTGACAGGGGTCTAATTACTCAAATATACAAGGAGTTAAAGCAATTGTATAAAAAATCAAGCCATTCCCCAATTGATAAATGGGCAAGAGACATGAATAGGCAATTTTCAGGTAAAGAAATAAAAAGTATCAATAAGCACATGAGAAAGTGTTCTAAATCTCTAATAATTAGAGAAATGCAAATCAAAACAACTCTGAGGTATTACCTCACACCTAGCAGATTGGCTAAAATGAAAGAAGGGGAGAGTAATGAATGCTGGAGGGGATGTGGCAAAATTGGGACATTAATGCATTGCTGGTGGAGTTGTGAAATGATCCAACCATTCTGGCTGGCAATTTGGAACTATGCTCAAAGGGCTATAAAAGAATGCCTGGCCTTTGATCCAACCATACCATTGTTGGGTTTGTACCCCAAAGAGATCATAGATAAACAGACTGATAGGAAAATATTTTTAGCTGCGCTTTTTGTGGTGGCAAAGAACTGGAAAAGGAGGGTATGTCCTTTAATTGGGGAATGGCTGAACAAATTGCGGTATATGCTGGTGATGGAATACTATTGTGCTAAAAGGAATAATAAATTGGAGGAATTCCAGGTGAACTGGAAAGACCTCCAGGAACTGATGCAGAGGGAAAGGAGCAGAGCCAGAAGAACATTGTACACAGAGACTGATATAGTATGGTAAAATTGAATGTAATGGACTTCTGTACCAGCAGCAATGCAATGACCCAGGACAATTCTGAGGGATTTATGGTAAAGAACGCTACCCACATTCAGAGGAAGAACTGCAGGAGAGGAATCATATATGAAAAACAAATGCTTGAACACATGGGCTGAGGAGGACATGATTTGGGATGTGGACTCGAAAATACCACACCAAGGCAACTAACAACAATTTGGAAATAGGTCTTGAACAAGAACACATGATAAAACCAGTGGAAATGTGCATTGGCCATGGGTGTGGGGAGTGAGGGGGAGGGGGGAAGGGGAAAGTAGGAGCATGAATCATGTAACCATGTTAAAATAAATATTAATAAATGTTTAAAAAATTAAAAAAAAAAGAAATGCTGAGACTATGAGATTTTGAAGCTGTTAATGATTGTTAGGTATCTCTTGCTTGAAGGAATCAATGCATCTAGTTATAGTTAACTGTAAATGGAATTCTGGTAAATTAAATTGTATTTACTAAATAATTTACATCCTTCAATCACAACCCTGTTCTCAGCAGAAAAAAAAGATTCAATTAAAATTTTTGGAGTTTTAAGATATTAACTTGTCCCATGGTATGATGGATATTATAATAAGAGTTTTTTCACTGTTGAAAATCTCATGAAATACAAAATAAGGAAAACATTCCAATGTTAAAATGTTACAACTATTTAATGAAGCAATATTATTTTATTATTGACTTTATTGCTTACAAAATATTTTAAAATAACTTAATTTTTCTACTTAGATTGTTATGAGTAATTCACTAACTTCAAGCCCTAATTTTGCAATGCCTCACAGGTTTCTACAAATCACTTCTGGGGTATTCAAACTATTTCCAAAATTTTCAAAGCAAAATTAACTTTAATTCACTTATTTTTTTAGACTCTTACTTTCTGTCTGTCTGTAGAAGAGTGGTAAGGGCTAAGCAATTGGCATCCAGTGATTTGCCCAAGGTCACATAGCCAGGAAGTGTCTGAGGTTACATTTGAACCCAGGACCTCTCATATTCCAGCCTGGTTATCTATCCATGTGCTATTTAGCTGCCCCAATTAACCTGATTTTTAAAGAATAAAGAGGTGTAAAACACCTTCAGGTAAAAAAGAAGACTCAACCATAAGCCTTGCAATTACAAAGATTGGGCTTTTCATGAATAATTTTCTCTCTCTCTCTCTCTCTCTCTCTCTCTCTCTCTCTCTCTCTCTCTCTCTCTCTGTCTCTTTTGATCAGTACACCTACTAAAATATTCATTGATACGGCAGCTAGGTGGAGCTAGATGGAGATGGGAGGTACCCAGGGTTTAAATCTGGTCTTCAACACTTCCTAGCTGTGTAAACCTGGGAAAGTAATTTAATCCCAATTACCTAGTCCTCATTACTCTTCTGCCTTGGAACCAATATTTGGTATTGATCCTAAGACAGAAGGCAAGGATTTTTAAAATATAAAATAAATGCTCATTTGAAACAGAGACCAATGCTATTACTCAGGTTGGAGAGCACAATTAATAATTTTTATAGATTATAAATAATAAATCAACTGCTCAAATCATTGTTTATTAGAAATAGATTAGCCACAAAATAAATCAACAGCAAGTCAAGACCACATCCACTTCATTTCAAGGTGACACTTTTTTTTCCTTATGGATACAATTTTTAATTTTATATTATGAAATGGTTGCTTTAAGGTAGGATGTCCTTACTTCCTGACCCATCTCAGGTGCCATCTTAATTTTGGTGGTTTGAAATTTTCCTTCACTTTTATTTGTTATCCAATTATTTATTCTTCTGGTACTAGTGAAACCAATATAAGCATCTGACATTAACTCTAACTTGTAAAAAATGTTATGTAAACTCCCTGGTTATATCAAACATAAAAGTTACTATGTACCTCAGCAAACAAAACTACTCTGAAATAACAGCTTTACTGTGATCTCCCAATGTAACCTTAATTCAAAGATTGAAATATTTAAATGGAATTTTTATATCATCAATGTGAACTTCCTCTACAACAATGCAGATTGTAGCCCATCTATGCCTGCCCTTCCTTTGTGATTCTTGCCTGATCAATCAATCAATCAATCAATCAACAAGAGTCCATTAAAGTCCTTATTATAAGCATTCAGCTGAGCTACATTCTAGTTGGGTGACTTTGAGTAAGTATTAGAATCTTTCTAGTCAGGCCTCAAGTTTTTCATCTTTAAAATGAAGGGGTTAATTTAGATGAACTCTGGGGTCCATTTCAGCTCATAGGATATTTGAGAAGGCATTTTTTCTAGGAACTGGAAACACAAGTTCAAAAATGAAATACTCCTTATTCTCATGGGACAGTCAGGGGGATTATATACTCTCACACACACATACAAACACATACAGAACCATATGACATATGGATATGTATGTGTAAAATATTTTAAAAATATATAGGCAATTTGCCATATGGCAGAAGAGAGGCACTAATAGTTGGAAAGATCAGGAAAGATCTCAATATAGCATGCCATTGCATTGAGATTTAAAGTAGGAATTCTAAGAGGCAGAGGTCATTGTAAATAACCATGCAAAAGCCTTGAAGATGAAGTGTTGTTAAGTGCAAGATAAGTTTTGTTGACTGATAATGCCCATGAAAGAGAGTAATGTGTCTTAAGAATGGGAATCTAGGCTGAAGCCAGGTCCCAAGGGGCTTCAACAGTCAGTGATAGCTTAGTCTCCTCATTGCCTATTTTAATACCTTCAATTTCTTTTTCTTCTCTAATTGCTACTGCTAGTATAACCAATACAATGTTAAATAATAAAGGTAACAATGGGCTTCCTTGTTTCACTCCTGACCTTTTTGGGAATGCTTCTAATTTATCTGCATTGCAGATGATATTCGTTGATGGTTTTAGATATATACCATTTATTATTTTCAGGAAATGCCCTTCTATTCCTAAACTATTTAGTGTTTTCAGAAGGAATAGGTGTTGTATTTTGTCAAAGACTTTTTCAGCATCTATTGAGATAATCATGTGGTTTTTGTTGGTTTGCTTGTTGATGTGGTCAATTACATGAATGGTTTTCCTAATGTTGAACCATCCTTGCATTCCTGGTACAAATTCCACCTGGTCATAATGAATAACCCTCTTGATCACTTGCTGGAGTATTTTTGCTAGTATTCTGTTTAAGATTTTTGCATCTATGTTCATTTGGGAGATTGGTCTGTAATTTTCTTTCTGTTTTTGTTCTACCTGGCTTTGGGTTTAGCACCATATTTGTGTCATAAAAGGAGTTTGATAGAACTCCTTCTTTGCTTATTGTGTCCAATAGTTTGTTTAGTATTGGAATTAGTTGTTCTTTGAAGGTTTGATATAATTCACTTGTGAATCCATCTGGTCCTGAGAATTTTTTCTCAGGGAGTTCTTTCATGGCTTGTTCAATTACTTTTTCTCATATGGAATTATTTAAGTATTCTATTTCTTTTGCTGCTAATCTAGGCAATTTATATTTTTGTAAATATTCATCCATATCACCTAGATTGCTATATTTATTGCCATATAATTGGGCAAAATAGTTTTTAATGATTGCATTGATTTCCTTTTCATTAGAGGTGAAGTGTCCCTTTTCATATTTGATGCTGATAATTTGGTTTTCTTCTTTCCTTTTTTAAATTAGATTGACCAGTACTTTGTCAATTTTATTTGTTTTTTTCAAAGAACCACCTTCTAGTCTTATTTATTAATTCAATAGTTCTTTTACTTTCAGTTTTATTGATTTCTCCTTTGATTTTTATAATTTCTAATTTAGTTTTTAACTGGAGATTTTTAATTTGTTCCCTTTCTAGTTTTTTGATTTGCATGCCCAGTTTATTGATCTTTGCCCTCTCTAATTTGTTATTATATGCACTCAATGATATATATTTTCCCCTGATTACTGCTTTAGCTGCATCCCACATATTTTGGTATGATGTCTCATCTTTGTCATTTTCTTCAATAAAATAATTAATTGTTTCTATGATTTGTTCTTTAACTACCTGATTTTGGAGAATCCTATTATTTAATTTCTAATTAGTTTTTTTATTTGTCTGTCCATGTGCCCTTAGTGATTATTATTTTTATTGCATTATGATCCGAAAAGGTTACATTTATTATTTCTGCTCTTTTGTATTTGTTTGCCGTGTTTCTATGCCCTATTACATAGTCAATCTTTTTAAGTGTACCATGTGTAGCTGAAAGGAAGTTGTATTCCTTTTTGTCCCTATTTATTTTTCTCCACATATCTATTAAATCTAATTTTTCTAGGATTTCATTCACCTCTCTTGCTTCTTTCTTATTTATTTTTTGGTTTGATTTATCTAGATCTGATAGAGGAATATTTAGATCTTCCACTGTTATAGTTTTATGATCTATTTCCTCCTTGAGCTCTGCCAGTTTCTCCTTTAGAAATCTGGATGCTATACCATTTGGTGCATATGTATTGAGTACTGTTATTTCCTCATTGCCTATACTGCCTTTTATCAGGATGTAATGACCTTCCCTGTCTTTTTTAATCATATCTATTTTTACTTTGGCATTCTCAAAAATTATGATTGCCACTCCTTCCTTCTTTTTCTCAGTTGAAGCCTGTGGGAGGCCAATTAGAGAAACAGAATCTCGAATGGATGAAAATCTGAGACTCCTCTTTTGACCCCTTTTATGATCCATACCTTTTCTTATTGGAAAAATTTTATAGACTTATTGAAAAGCTTTAAGTTCCTAGCAAACCAACAGGTACAGAGTTAACAATTTCTCTCCTTGATAATTAAGAAGGCTGAACTCCAAAAAATATATTACTTAGGCAATCAAGGTCAGAACTGGACAAAACTAGATAAGACTTTATCTGACCAGGTGGAATCCTGTAAATCAAGAGTACAGGATTTAATTATTTAGGATCTCTATGAAATGTATTTCTGCTCCCAGAATTAACCTTCTACTAATTGGTAGTTGGAATTTGGCCTTTGATCCTGTACCTATCTCTCTACTTTTTAGACTCTAATGGTTTTTTTGTATAATTTATAACCCCTTCACAGCTGTAATTCTTTCTCTGTGCTCTTTGTGTGAAACTAGTATATATTAAACTCAAGACTCCATGGCAAGTTGAAGCAGTTATGAGCTAAGCATTTAGTCTGACTGTTCTCATTCAATTTGACACCATTAAATGCCACTCAGAACCCCCAGAAATATAAAGCTGGTTCTCTATAGAAGCCCAAAAGATTTTGCTCAAGCCATTGACCTTAATCCTGTGTAGGTCCACCTGCCTTATGTGTGTTTCTTATAGACAACATGGTAGGGTTTTGTTTTCTAATCCCCTCTGCTTTTTGCTTCTGTTTTATGGGTAAGTTTATCACATTCACATTCAGAGTTATAATTATCAGTTGTGTATTCTCTAGCATTTTGTTATACTCTCTTAGTTCTACCTCTTCTTCTTATGCTACCTCCTTTTAAACTATTGGTTTGTTTTAAATCCGTCCCCCTTGTCCCCTCTCTTAGTTTACTTTCCTTACCAACCCCTCCAGTTTTATTCCCCTCTTATTATTTTTTAAGGCCTAATGAATTCCCTTGCCCCCTCTCTTCCTCTACCTTTGAGAACAACCCCCTTTCCCCCTTGGTTTATCCTTTCTGACTTTATCCATAGGGTGAAATAGAATTTGATATCCCAATGGATCTAGCTACTCTTCCTCTCAGGATTAATTACTCTGAGAGTAAGTTTTAAGAATTTCCTATTAAAGCTCTCTTACTCTCCTTCTTATATTAGTATTCATCCCCTCCCCTTCCGATACCCTCTTTGTGTGATATAGATCATCCTATTTTTCTAATTCCTTCAAATTACTCTTGGTAACACCTTCTATTCCAGCCTCCGCTTGCTCTCCCCCCCCCCCATATCATCTTAGACAATTTAGTACTCCAGCCTTTCCTTATGACTAATTCTTCTAATTACTATATTAGTGAGTACAATTTTTTAGAATTACACATAATATTTCTCCATATAGGAATACAAATAATGTGATCTCATTGAAACCTTTGTTACATTGAATCTCTGGGAGCTAGGAGTTCACACTGTGATTGACAGGTGGATCAGTTGGATATCAGAATGTTCCCAGAGAGGAATGTGGACAGGAGAGGGCAGTTGGCTCAAGAGAGGGTATAAAACCACCCTGGTAGCCCTGGCAGAGGTTCTTGGTTCTTGTTTTTCCCTGAGACTGGAGATCAGTGGATCCTGGTCTTTGTGGGATTGAGACTTGCAAACTCAACCCTGCAAGCTCCTCCTGTTTGTTCCTGTACCATCAACAACCTATACCCAGACCAACATCTCTGATTCTACTGCCCTTAGATATTAGGAAGTCTATCATCTTAGTTATCAAGGTTTCCCAGGGCCCGGGAGGGATCCAGGAAGTGGGCAGGAGAAGAAGAAGAGGGTGGAAAGGGTTGATATCTCAAACTAGTTAGGCTTAACATCTAGTGAAGAAGAAGCTGAAAGATTATACAGCACTTTGCCTACTCTGGCGTGCCTCTGGCCAGGCTGTACCAGAGAGAAGTTATCACCTTAATTCCTTTCACTTGCCTACAGTTTAGAGATTCATCAGTATCATTTTAAATTAGGGTCTCCCAATACCTCCATCCAAACCCATTATCCTACTTTGTTAAATACAACCAGAGTTTAAAGTACCTTCCTGAAGTGGTTACTCAAAGCTTCTTTGGGAAGGAGGAGATGCAGTCAGATTCCAATGTTACCCAGCTAAAGAGCCCACTAAATAATATCAATTAACCCCAGGTGGGTCCTGAAGGGATATCATCCATTGACCTAAAAGATCCTGCCTGGGCAACTGTTATAAAGGAGAGAGTTGTCATCCTATCCTCTGTATATACTCCATCTACATCTACATCTAATAGATAGGAGTAGTGTCTTTTACTTTAACACCTTTGAAGAAGGCAATTTAAAGATAAGGGTTCCTTTTCTTTCTCCTCTCTTTCTTATTTACCTTTTCAGGTTTCTCTTGGTTTTTGTGGTTGGATATCAAACTTTCCATTTAGTCCTGGTCTTTTCTGTGCAAATACTTGGAAATCTTCTATATTGTTGAATTACCATACTTTCCCCTGGAAGTATATAGTCAGTTTTGATGGGTAGATGATCCTTGGTTGTACACCCAGTTTTATTGCCTTTCTGAATATCATGTTACAAGCCTTAGGGTCTTGTAGTATGGAGGCTGCCGAATCCTATGTAATCCTGATCAGTGTTCCTTGATATCTGAATTGTCTCTTTCTGGCTTCTTATAATATTTTCTCCTTAACTTGGAAGCTTTTAAATTTGGCTATTACATTCCTGGGGATTGTCTTTTGAGGATTTAATGTATGGGCTCCTTCAATGTCTATTTTCAAGGACTTCAGGGTGGTTTTCTTGTGTAATTTCTTGTAGTATGATATCTAGATTTCTATTTGTCTCTGATTTTTCCAGAAGACCAATAATTCTCAAGTTGTCTCTTCTAGACTTGTTTTCCTGAACTATTATCTTCTCATTGAGATATTTCATGTTTTCTTCTATTTTATTAGTCTTTTGACTTTGTTTTATTAATTCTTGTTGTCTTGTGGGATCATTGGCTTCTACTTGCCCAATTCTAGCCTTTAAAGACTGGTTTTCAGCTATAATCTTTTGGTTTTCCTTTTCAGTCTGGTCTATCTGGCTCTTCATGGCTTCCAGCTGGTCATTTATGGTCTTCGGTTTGCTTATCATTTCATTTGATTTCTGAACTTCAATTTCCAGTTGCAAAATTTTGCCTTTTAAACTGTTATTTTCTTGCCAGATCTCTTCCATCTTTCTCACGATCTCAGATGTGAACTCTTCAAGAGCTTTTGATCAATTTTCATTTTGGGGGGAAGGTTTGGATGTCTTCAATTGTTTGTCTTCCTCTGTTTTCTATTTTTTTTTTTCTGTGCAGAAGGTATCAAGTGTCAGAGCTTTTTTCTTGGTCTTTTTGGTGTTTATTTCTTGGGCTTTGGTTGGTATCATCATGCTTTCTCAGCCAGAAGTCTGAGTAAGGCTGGCAGATTCTCTTTGTATGGAGCTAAGAAACAGTTTTTGCCTGAGGCTACTATTCAAGTCTCCTGGCTTCCACTGTCTGCTAGGCCTCTGCTGTCCACAACCCCTCTCAGCTTCACTTTTGAGCCCAAGGTCTGTACTCCCCAGCCTCATGAATTCTCTGGTCTAGTTGTTTTCAGGGTCAAGCCCCCATGGTCGTAGTTGGCTGCCCAGAGCCCAGAAATTGGCCCACTCTTGCTCCTCCACTTGAAGTTTTCTCCTGAGTCTTAGTGTGCTGAGCTGCTTCCATTGTCCACCGCCTCTCTCAGCCCCATTCCTGTGCCCAAGGTCTGGGCTCTCCAGCCTCTTGGGGTCTCAAATCTCTTGCTGCTCTCAGGGGCAAGCTCTTAGTAGTACCAGTTAGCTGCCAAGGAGCTAAATTTTGCACCCCCGCTCGTTCTAACTCTTGTGCACAGCTTCTGACTCTGGTACAATGGGTGGGGTGGGGGAGGGTTGATCTGCTCGTGTTTTGATGGGAGGTATTTCCTCCTCTTATTGTGTGGAAGTGCCCAAATCCCATGTAACGTCGATACTCCGCCCTATTGTGGGGTCCCTTTTTTCATCTGGATTTGTTTCTTTTGTCCTTTGGAGGTATGCTATATGGGTTGGTGAGGAGAGTAAAGCATCCTGCTTCTACTCTGAATGAGAATAGCCATCTTAACCTAGAAGTCCAGAATAACATTTTTAAATGCATAAAATGAAACAGGATTACAAAAGTTAACAAAAATGAAAATGCATTTTTTGCCATCCAAGTTCACATAGTCACTGAAATCTATTGATAAGGCCAAGGGGGGTTGTGGATTCCATTTTAAGAAACTTTGACCTAGATTTTATTTATAAGTAATGACTTTTTTTTTAGCTGAAAAGATCTCTCAGTTAAATTCATTTCTACACCAAAAATAGGTTAAATAACAGGTGTAATTTTTCCCTACTTTAGAAGAAGCCTTTTCTTGTGGATTCATGTGAGAGATTCTATCAAAATATGTGGAATAGTTATTTTTAAAAGGAAAATTACAAGATAAATATGGAATCAATGGAAGGACTAAATGTAAAAGATTAATTATAATCTGTTTAAGTATAAAGATGTTGATTTTTCTGTGCAATTAAAAGAAACAATTTTATTGATAAATATTCATAAGCTAAAAAGTTTAATACAAAATTAAGAAGGATGGCAAACCTAACTGAAATAAGAATTTTTTAGAACAGTTCATCATTTTAAGGACAATAAAAACAACTCTCTAGAACCTTCGAGCAAGTAGGTTATATAATGGATAGAATGTTGGGCCTGGAGTCAGGAAGAACTGAATTCAAATCCAGCCTCAGATATTTACTAGTTGTGTGACCCTCAACAAGTCACTTATCCCTGTTTGCCTGAGTTTCCTCATCTCTAAAAAATCTGGAGAAGGAAATGGCAAATGACTCCAAAATTTTTGCCAAGAAAACCCCAATGGGATGAGGAAGAATCAGAAACAACTAAAATAAATGAACAACAAAAGAACCCTTCAAGACTAAACTATTCTGCACAGTCTATTTTTTTGTATTGCTGAGTACCTTTTAAGAATAAAAAACGATTTCAATCATTTGCTGGACATTTTGCTAAAATATATACCCCATGTTTCTTAAATAGAGGACATAAAGGTTAATTTTATCTTTTCTTATTGAATCAGTCATCATTATGAAATGAAATTACATATTACATATTCGGATGCATGTTATTTTCAGGGTTCATTAATGTCTGAAATATTATAATTAGGGGCTCTACACTGCTATTCCTTTTTGGTTTTTCTATCTACTTTTTATGATCTTTGCCTCCTCTCTTACTCTCACATCTCACTGTCGTCAAGGGAGCTTGCCTTTAATATCCAAACTAGCTTTCATTTGCTATGGGCTTAGGAAATAAATAGCTAAACTTTTTCAAGTTGTCTACATAAGAAAAGTAAACTGGTATGGAAAAAAGTTTTTCTGGGCTTTTCTATGACTAAGGAATATAAATTTCAGTGTATGGAAGCTGTGACATTTTTGGCTACTCAAAGATTTTCTTTGTTAATTCCTGTTTCTCAACTTACTCCATCTACAAGGTGAGGCTGCTCAATTCCTAAGTTTTTGATAATGGAGGTATTATTGACAAAGCATACTGTGATAAACAGAAAACTTTTTTTTCTCACCTTAATGTCTTAAAACTCCCTTGCTAGTGTGTTAGCCTTGATTTTATAATAAATTGTTTTCCGAGTTTTTGTTTTTAAACCCTTAACTTCTGTGTATTGGCTCCTTGGTGGAAGAGTGGTAAGGGTGGGTAATGGGGGTCAAGTGACTTGCCTAAGGTCACACAGCTGGGAAGTGTCTGAAGCCAGATTTGAACTGAGGACCTCCCGTCTCTAGGCCTGACTCTCAATCCACTGAGTGTTTTCTGAGTTTTGAAAAAGGTCACTTATTGAACTCCTCCTTTATTTGTGTACAATTTATGTCAAATAGAAAAGGATAGTATTTTATTTATTTTGTTGTATATAAGACATGGGAGAGTCTACTGTGCAAGATCAATGGGAGAATATAGAGAAAAACCATATAGGATAGATGGATGGCCATGGTATGCACTGATGAAGGGAATGCACAAATTAATGAGCTGGTAAATTCATTAAAGTATTGACATACTGAGGAAAGATGCTTCAGATTAGGGGAAGTGGCCCCCAAATCAACTTTTAAATATTTCACTACATTTATAGAATTTAAAATTATAATATTGTAGCAATTTTAGAGATAGAAGGTATCTACATGACTTGGTCATGGTCACATAGTTAATTAATAGTAAAAGTTAGGAATAGAAATGAAATCTCCTAGTAATTAGTAACACAGTGATCAAAAAGTGCACAAAACAGAAGAAGCTGTTTCCTCTTGTTCCAAATTGTTCCCTGGAAACTTTTTTGTGATAGAAAGCAAATCAAAGAATCTTAGAATTGGAAGGGACCTCAAAGGTCAACTGGTCAAACCTGTTCTTGAATCAGAATCTCCTTCATAGCATACTAGGGTAGTTATCCAGCCTCCACCTCCAAAAATGGAAGACACACTGTTGACTAAGTTAGCCCCTTTCACTTTTGGAGAGTTCCAATTGTTTGGAACTTCTTTACAATTCAATATTTGCTTCTTTTCAACTGCAGTCCACCCCTTGCTCTAGTTCTGCTCCCTATAGCCATGCAGAACAAGTCCTTCATACATTTGAGGACAGTTATCAAAGATTTATTGACATAGAAAACTCCTGGATTAAGGAATTCCTCTTATGAATTGGCATCTTATTGGCAACTTATTATCTCAACTGAGTTGGCTAGAATCCTGAATGGTTAAGTGATTTATCCCAGCATACTTCAGAGACAGGATACCTATCATATCTTCTCATCATCACTACCACCATCTTTTATTCTCTAGGCTAACTTAATCATCAATTAATTTATCAATTGATCTGTATTAATGAAGGGAATACATCTGATGCCAGATTCATTGAGGTATTGCTTTATCAAAGAAAGATACTTCATTGTAGGAAGAGTGGGAAAATGGGGACTTTAAAACATTTTATGTGGAGATTCTAAAAATCTTGGAATCATAGAATTTTAGAAATAGAAGACTCTTATGAATTAAGCATTTATTAAGCACTTACTTTGTACCAGATGCTGTGCATCCCTGGAGTTACAAATGGAGGAAATAGCATATCCACATATAAGCACATATAGAATATATATAAGATAAATGAGATGTAGTTTTAGTATGGGGAAGAGGGAGAGGCTGAAATCAGGAAAGATTTCTTGTTAAGGGTGGGTTTGAACTAAGTCCTACAGGAAATAAGGATCAGAGATGAGGAGGGAATACATTCCAGGCCTGGAGAATTGCGATTGCAAAGGAACTGAGATGGAAGGTGGAACAATTTGTAAGAGGAATATCATTAAAGACTAGTGTTAATAGACAATAAAGTAAATTGAAGAAAGTAATATATAAGAAGACTGGAAAAGGAAGAAGGAACTGGGTTGTAATCAGCTTTCAAAACCAAGTAGAAGAGTTTACAGTTGGTTTCCAAGCTCCTTCAACTAATTAATCTCTCCATAGCTCAGGTTTGTTTTGTTTTCATCTATAAAATGAAAGTACTAGCCTCAGCATCCTAATAAGAAGAAAAACACTCACAAGTCTTTGAAAGGAATAACTTTAAATGCAGCTCACTGAGACTTCAGTAAGAGGTCTGAGAAGTTTCCCAAAATGACAGATATTGATAAATTAGAAGAGCTCTCCATATGCTAAAAATTCTGTGATGCCTCATTATGACTCTAAGTTATCCAAGGGAGAAGTCAAGCTCAGACAGGGCCTACTAAAACTGACAATCTTTAACTACAATCTGGCAATTTTGTATGTGTGGTGTTTTTTATTTAATTTTTAAAATGTTTTTATTTTTACTTATTTTTAAAAACCCTTACCTTCCATCTTAAAATCAATACCGTGTATTGGTTCTAAGGCAGAAGAGTGGTAAGGGCTAGTCAATGGGGGCTAAGTGACTTGCCCAGGGTCCCATAGCTAGAAAGTGTCTGAGACCAGATTTGAACCTAGGACCTCCCATCTCTAGGCCTGACTTTCAATCCACTGAGCCACCCAGCTGCCCCCTATATGTGTGATATTGGAAGATCAGGCCAGCTTTGTTCAGAGAAGATCCTTCCAGAAGATTGGCAACCTGTTGTCTAAGGAAGAAGTACCAACTTGGATGAAATCATAGATCCTTCATCAAAGATTGCATCTGAAAAGTATAGTGGTATAGTTGACAGACTCTACAGACTCTCTCTCTCTCTCTCTCTCTCTCTCTCTCTCTCTATATATATATATATATATATATATATATATACACACACACACACACACACACACACACACACACACACACACACACACACACACACACACATAAACAGTCAGGAAGACCTGGATTCAAGGTCAGCCTTTGGCCTCTGTAATGCTGGGTAAGTCATTTGCCTAATTAATTCCCAGGCAACTCTATAAGTTGCAAAGAAGATACCAATCTTCATCAGTAAAGGACATTCTTCCCTGAGAAATCTCTATAATGGTAAAATCACAAATTTGTTTCCTCTAAAGTATCTAAATGGGCATTTGAAAAAAAATTTAATGCTAAGGTCACTTGGGATCTCAGTTTAAATGGGATATTTTCCATGTATGCCAAAAAGTGATATTTTACATGAATCAGATTCTGACCTGTTAGAATTACAANTATATATACACACACACACACACACACACACACACACACACACACACACACACACACACACACATAAACAGTCAGGAAGACCTGGATTCAAGGTCAGCCTTTGGCCTCTGTAATGCTGGGTAAGTCATTTGCCTAATTAATTCCCAGGCAACTCTATAAGTTGCAAAGAAGATACCAATCTTCATCAGTAAAGGACATTCTTCCCTGAGAAATCTCTATAATGGTAAAATCACAAATTTGTTTCCTCTAAAGTATCTAAATGGGCATTTGAAAAAAAATTTAATGCTAAGGTCACTTGGGATCTCAGTTTAAATGGGATATTTTCCATGTATGCCAAAAAGTGATATTTTACATGAATCAGATTCTGACCTGTTAGAATTACAATCTAATAACAGTATTGACATCAGCCCTATCAAGAAGTATATAAAATACTCAAATCTTCATTTAACTTGTGATTATTACTTTGTTGAAGTGCTAAAAATGTACCAAATAAATCTATCAGGATATAGCTAATATTTGAGTCATTCTGAGTTCACATAATTTTATCTTGGTGTTAAAACAGCCCCAGAGCAGATGGATACAACCTCTTGATTATTCAAATAGTCCCTGAACAGCTATCACTGTTCAGGTTATCTTTCCTTGTTCCTATACAAGCTTACAATTGCTATTTCCAAACTACAATGTACTTTTGTTCCCATGTGCATACACTGAGCTTCTGGTATAACTTTGTTGAACAGAACAGATGTGTGCTGGGGGAGCTTTCATCCACAAAATAACTATTTAAAATTACATTATCCCTATTAATAATGCAAATCACAAAAAGGAATTGCTATTTCTAATCTACTTTAAAAAAAAAAGTCAGTGCTAGAGGGCTTTTAAATCAAGGTCCAAAATGCCAATTCAGAAGGTGTTAAAGTGCTAAATGTGCTTAATTAGCTTCAGCCCATGTGTCTCAGAATTTAGAGTTGGAAGGGACTTCAACAACCTTCTAGTAAAACCCATTTATTGCTGTTCAGTCGTGTTTAAGTCTTTGTGACCTTAAATAGGATTTTTTTTTTGGCAAAGATGCTGGAGTGGTTTGCCATTTTCTTCTCTAGTAAATTAAGGCAAATAGGTTAAGTGACTTGTCTAGGATTACACAACTAATGAGTGACTGAGTCTGAATTTGAATTCAGATCTTCCTGACTCCAGGCCCAGAGCTCTATCCACTGAACCATATAGCAGTCAAATCCATACCTGAAAAGAACATTCATTTTAATATATATGATAACCCTTACTTTAGCCACTGCTAGACTTCCAACAAGGGGAAACCTGTCATATCCTAAAGCAATCTATTCCACTCTTTATTGCTTCCACTGTTAGGCAGATTTTTCTTACATCAAACTAAATGTGTCTCTTAGATACCTCTATATATTGCTCCTAGTTCTGTCCTCTAGAGCCAAACAGGACATAATAGCCCTTCAAATACTTGAAGACAGTTCTCTTATGCCCCCTGCGTCTTCTCATATCTAGACTATAAATATCCCCATTTCCTTCAACCAATCTGCTTATGATCATGATATAAAATTAATTAAATATAATATGATCTGAGTAGAAACAGTTTTTGCATTGAAAGTGGGGAACATTCCTAAAAATGAAAGTCACTTTAATTTAATTCTAAGTATTAATGTTGAACTATGCTACCCGATCCACAAACTGAGAGGTACTGGACTCAAGGTGCAGAATGAGATGTACTTCTAGACATGAACAATGTGGAAATTCATTTGCTCATCCATGCATATTTGTTATAAGGGCTCTATTTTACTTCTCTTGCCCCAAGTCATTGGGGGGAAGTATTAGGTAAATAAAACACATTTTTTTAATTGGAAAAATAAATTTTAAAAGAAGAAAAAAGATTTTAAAAATTATATTGAAAAGCTGGACCTTTATTTAAGAAAGGCATCTGCAATCATTTAAAGTGCTACATAATTTCCCAAATACAATTCTCTGTTCTCTTCTCCATTCAATTCTGTAACCATTTTCATGTCCATTTGCAATTCCTGTCCAAGATACATGCGCTGAGGGGCCAGATCTATGAGTTATCCATCCAGATGCCTGTCAGTTTGGCAGAAGACATTCTTTATCTCTCTGCATTTTTTCCCTTGTGTGCATGCTTAGGCCAAACTCTTTTACGTAATTATGGATCTCATTTAGGATACTCTGCAATGCCCCAGTATTTGGTGCAATTAACCCAATGCCATTTCCAAACAGAAGCATCATCAAGAAAACCTCATTGTTTATATGAAGTGCCATATATACATCTGTACATCTATGTGAAGACAGGGTTGTGTTCCACATATTGTGTGTGTGTGTGTGTGTGTATTTCAAGTAACACTTCCTCCATGAAAACTTTCCTGATCTCTCACTCTCCTCTCACATTTAGAAGTATTCTCTTTCCCAAATCTCTAATCCTTCTTTTGTTTCCATAAGTACTTTTCATGGCACATTTCATATTATAATAATGTGTCTAAGTCTTGTTGTCATACTAGACTTTAAGCTCTTTGGGGGCAAGAATCTTACCTATTTATATTACCTTTGACTAGTTTAGTTGCTGTTTAATCATTTTTCAGTTGTGACCAACTCTTTGTGATCCCATTTGGGGTTTTCTTAACAAAGACACCGGAGTGCTTTGTCATTTCTTTTTCAAGCTCATTTTAGAGTGGAGGAAACCGAGGCAAATTGAGTTAATTGAGAGTCGCACAGCTAGTAAAGTGTCTGAGCCAGATTTGAACTCAGTGAGATGTCTTCCTGACTATCCACAGCACAGCACTCTATCCATTGTGTCATCTAGCCGCTCTAAGATTAGTGTAGTATACTACCCATAGTGGGTATTGAGTAAATTTTCTGACTTGATGTTATTTGATTTCAATTGACAGTATGATCTACTGTAGCGTAGATTCTCTTCACATACTCCACAATTCAATCCTTTTGGGGAGTTCTTCCAAATCTCTAGTCTCTGTATGTCAGCTGTGACAAAAGGGAATTTTTCCTAGTCATTGTCCAGGGATCTTCTTCCTCGAATGTTATAACCCAAATCCAGTGCCCAAATGAAGAGATTTATAAATATAAGTGTGTTGAATTTAAATAATTAATATCTAACTACAGTGCTTTTCTACCTAAAATATTTCAGAAGATGATTACTATTTCATAAGGTTATTACAAAAGCCCATTTTTTCACCACTAGTATTTCTGCAGTGGTACTACAGAGCTGCAAATCATGGAATTTCATCATTTCGGAAGATTTAAAATTGCAAATAATTGACAAGACAATGGAAAGACACATGGTCTACATGAAGAACTCCTGCATATCTCCAATGATAAGTTGTCAGCAAGAAGTGACATAAAGTACATTATTTAAAATATCATTCCTAGGTGTATGAACCTGGGAAAATCACTTAACACCCATTTCCTAGTCCTTGCCATTCTCATACCTTGGAACCTTGGTTTCTAAGGTGGAAGATAAGGATTTTTTTTAAAAAAGAGTATCATGTGAATGGAAAATGAGGGTGGGGAAGTCATGTAGGATCACAGGAAAAAATATTTGGAACTCAAAGGACTTTAGAGGTCATTTAATCCAACTCCATCATTTTACAGATAAGGATACTGAGACCCAGTCCAATTAAGAAACTTGCCCATGGTCAATTACAGCTGGGATTTGAACTGGAGAGTTTTAGGTTCATTTTTCCATACTTTTAACTGGATCATACTGCCTCTTAGAAGTACTACTCTTAGTAAAGTATGAGTGGTATTAAGTAAAAGAATGAGGAAGAGAAACAATGGACAAAAAAACATTGTGTTTTGGTTTTTTTCACTCTTTCCTTCACTTACATTCAATCAATTACCAAACTGGAGAAAATTATACCAGGAAATGTGAGGAAGTCCTAAAAGTAAGCCATACTTAATCTTTGTTTGAGAAATGTCTCTGGAGTTTTACTTTTCTGTGAAAGCAACCCCAGAGAGCATTTTACTTTTTTGGAGTCAGGTCCCTAAGATCAAACTCTAGTCTAGTCCATAGGAACATCCGAGCATATACCTAGGCAGACTGCTGGAAGCTGGGGAGACTATCCTAGGGTTTAGGGACATGACTGCTGAGGACAACATTCAGCATGTCAGGAGGCAATTTGTGAAAGGGAGTCAGGACTATATTCAAACATATTTTAGACTGCACTGCCCACAATGGGAGACCATGCCCATTGTGGAATTAAGAAAGACAGCGGCTTATGTCCATGACTCGAAGGATAATGATTCTAAAGCATCTAGAACCTCTGAAAAAGATCGAGAGATTTCTGAGCTTAAAAAGCAATTGAAGGAAGCTCAGAAGGCCAGGGAGGTGGAAGAAATAAAAAATATGGCTCTGATATCCACCAATCAGAGGAGCCAAAGCAGGCCTAGACAATCTAGTGGCAGTGCTAACAACAAAATTAAGAGATGTTTCCTATGTTCAAAAATTGGACACGTGGTACGGGATTGTAGATATAAATCCCAGATTAATTTTGGAAACAGGAATAATAACAATAACAACAGGAGGAATACATACTATAATTCCAAATACAATAGTAACACCAATAATAACAACAGGGACAACAATAGTAGATACAGTGATAAGGTGAAGGCCAGATGTTGTGACCATGACTGTGCCAAGTTTAGTAGATACCCAAGCTTGTCAAAAATGGAAGAATACCTGTCCCAAGGTCCTAGACCTCGTACCTTATGAACCGAGGAAGCAGCCTTAGAGAAAGCAGTTGTTTCAAGAAAAGAGAAAGGCAGTGATAATGGTGTAGCAAAGGAATGTGAGAACAACAAAATGGGTGCAGAAGATATTATGAGTTATGGGTTGGAGGAGGTAACACAAAGTTACAAAGATATAACTGAGGAGGAGTTGCAAATGGAGGAGGATATAATAGAAATTAAGGAGAGAATTTATGGGAAAGGAAACAGTGATATGGGGTACACTGACAGAAAACCAGGCACATCTGCACAAGTTCTTGATAAAAGCTTGAAGAAGGTAGCATTCCTTGATTCTCACTATGGGGGAACAGAACCATTCTGTAGTAAGACTGTGGATCATTTACATGTACAGCAAGGCCAAACAGCAAGGGCAATGATTATAGACAGCTGTTCTAATGGTGATCTCTTGGAAATGGACAGTGTCAACAAGGGAGATGGGCTCCTGCAGACCATTGAGAAGGAAAGTGCTGAATTATCAGACACAGGCACTACCTCTTCTCTATCACCAACAAGGGAAGCTGGAAGGGAAAGTGAAAAGTCTAGTAGCTACAATACTAGAGGAATTTTAAAGCTAGATCCTGGAGCTAGAGGATTTGTACCAAGCCTACTTCAGGGTCAAGTGCATGAAGATGTAGCACACTTTCAAACCTGTGATACTCCAAAGAGATCTGCCTTTGGAGTAGATTCTGAGTTAATGCATTTAAAGGAATTCAGTTCCATAAATGTCAGTAACCAAGAGAGGAACAAAATGACATCCATAGGGACAAAGGAAGAATCTACAACACTGACTTTGTTTCCTATGCAAAATACATCTAGAGTTCAGTTTCCTGTTACTGACATGGAGTCTAGGGAACAAATACAAGAAGAAAGCATAGACTCACAGGACTGGGATGTAGTCATGAACCAAAAACACATTCCCAATTCTGTAGAATTTCCTTTAATGCAGAGAAATACCTCTCCTGAATCTAACTTTGCTAAAGTCAAGCAAAGCATGTTCAGTGAAGAGAAGGACACTCTACCTTATTCATGGTCTGGAAAAACTGAAGTACACTTTGATACTGATAGGCCCATGAACAGTCCAGGGATGCCAATTCAGGCATTGGCAGTCCAACAAGCCATTTTTGAAGGAGACTTACCATCATTACACTCACAGAATCCTGAGCCAGCACAGACAGAAGTCCTAGAACAAGATCAATGGGATTTGGGGGACATAGAGATAGAAACACCTTTGGTACCTGTTGATGAGACAGCTAAGGACAGGGAACCTTTGGTTATGGTGACTATAGGAGATCAAATCTATCCTGCTCTTATTGATACTGGAGCAACCCGGTCTGTGTTGACATCAGCACCAGAAAATTGTGCACTAATGGGGTCTGTGAGAGTAAAAGGAGCCACTGGGCAAATGGAGTTGGTGCCCAAGCTAAGATCTAAGATGGTGAAAATAGGCCCAATGACTTTAGATCATTCTTTTTTGTTGATACCCGGTTGTCCATCCAATTTCCTGGGGAGGGATGTTCTTCGTAAATTAGGTGCCACTATCCAGTGTGATAGGTCAGGACAGATATTCCTACACTTACCCAAACAGTCACTCAAGCACCATCCCTTGCTATTCCTAGGGCAAGTGGAGGGTGATGAGGAGGAACAACACATAGGGAGTATCTTTGAAATACCAGAAGATATCCCAGAGGCAGTTTGGGCTAAGCATTCAACCGATGTGGGAATTTTAAAATCTGCCGCCCCAGTTAAGATTGAGGTGAAAGAGGGTACCCCACTTAGAATTCCTCAGTATAAGTTGAGCAAAGAGGCCACAGAGGTTATCAGGCCCATTATCCAAAGTCTCCTGGAACAAGGCATTTTAGTCTACACTATATCCGAGTACAACACACCTATTTTACCCATTAAGAAGCCAAAGAAAGATCCAAATGGCAAGACACAATGGCGTTTTGTGCAGGATCTGAAAGCAGTGAATAATTTTGTTAAGAAGGGACATGCAGTGGTACCTAGCCCGACAAATATCATCGCCAAGATTCCAAGTAATGCGGCCTGGTTCACAGTCGTGGACCTGTGCTGTGCATATTTTACTGTACCCCTGAATGAGTCCAGTCAGAAGATTTTTGCATTTTCCTGGAAGGGAAAACAACTCTGCTAGACAAGAATTCCACAAGGTTTCTCAGAAAGTGCGAATATCTTTTGTCAAATCCTGCAAAGAGATCTTGAGTCCATCATATTCACTGAGAGCAAGCTAGTACATTATGTGGATGATCTTTTGCTAATGTCACCAAGTGCTCGAATCTGTCAAAGGGACAGCAAATATTTGTTACAAGAGCTATGCAAAAGGGGACACAAAATTTCCAAAAATAAGATTCAGTGGGTGTTACCATGCGTAGAGTACCTTGGCTTCGTGTTGGAAAAGGGTATAAGACGGATTTCCCAAAAGAGAGTTGCACATATACAGAAGCTGTGCATGCCTAAGACCAAGAAGCAGCTCCGTGCAATATTAGATATCACAGGTTATTGTAGGCAGTGGATACCTGGTTATAGTCTGATCTCAAAACCTCTAACAGACTTGACTAGGAACACTGTCTCAGAACCTTTAAAACTGACACGGGAGCACAAGCATGCTATAGAAACACTGAAAACAGCAGTGTTGTCCAGTCCTGCACTTGGAATCCCTGACCATGCAAAACCGTTTCACCTGTTTGTGCATGAGGACAAGGGAATAGCCAGTGCACTGTTGATGCAAACTCTTGGGGATCAGTTCAGACCAACAGCCTATTATAGCTCCCAGCTAGATGTTGTGGCTAGGGGGATGCCACCATGTATGAGAGCAATTGCAACTGCAGCCTTAATGGTTAAGAAAGCTTCTGATCTGGTTTTGGGATGCAGGATTATGCTGCACTCTCCTCATCAAATAGATACCATCTTGAAAAACAGCAACCTGCAGGCGTTTACATTCCAGCGCTTATCCCAATATCAAATTGTGTTGCTGGGCAATGAGAACCTAACTTTCCATAGTTGTAAGGAGATCAACCCATCTACACTAATGCCAGACTTACCATTAGAAGGGGAACCCATCCATAGCTGTGCAGATACCTTGGACATAGTTCAGAAAATGAGAGATGACCTGACCAATATTCCTTTGGTCTCTCCCGATCTCACTTTGTTTACTGATGGTTCTGCATTTGTGGTAGATGGAGAATGGTATACAGACGTGACTGTAGTAACTCAAGATGAGACTTTATGGTATGCAGCTCTACCTAAGTCCATGAGTGCTCAAGGGGCTGAAATCCCGAGTCTCACCAGAGCTTTAGAAATTGGCTGGGGTCAAAGGTTGAACATTTGGACCGATAGTAAATATGCATTTAATGTAGTACATTGTACAGGCCAAATTTGGAAATATCAGGGATATATAACAGCTGGTGGGAAGGAGCCTTATAAACCAAATCCTGAAAGCTGTCCAGTTACCTAAGGAAGTGGCAGTGATGCATTGCTGGTCACATCAAAAGGGTGTGGATAAAGTCTCATTAGGAAACAGGAGGGCAGATATAACCGCCAGATTCGGTGCCTGATTCGGCCCTATCCATGTGCTGAACTTCTCCTTGGTGGATGAAGCAGATCTAAAACAGGCATACTCCCCAAGGGAAGTGAAGCACTGGGTAGAAAATCTGCCAAATTAGTGAGAGGTGTATGGTTTTCTAGTGAGGACAAACCCATTCTTCCAAGATCTTTATATAATACCCTATGTAATGCATTGCATGCCAAAGGCCATTATGGGACCCAATCCTTGGTGGATGGTATTCGAAGGCACTGGAGGGCTCCTGGTATATCCACTTGTGCAATTAGAACATGCCAGAAATGCAAGGTTTGCGTACAATATAATCAGGGCGTGACCAGAATTAAGGGACTAGGAGGCAAACAATTGGCATATACCCCGTTTGAGTGCTTGCAGATTGATTATATATCAATGCCCAATTGTCAAGTTTACAAATATGCCCCAGTCATCATAGACAGGTTGACTCGATGGCCAGAAGTGTTCCCTGCAAAGAAAAACAACGCAGCCTTTGTGGTAAAGACACTTCTGAGGGAGATAGTTCTGAGATTCTCTGTACCAGCTAGAATAGATTCGGACCATGGATCACACTTTTCCCAGAACATCTTGCATGAGATTTATAAGACTTTGGGGATAAAGAGAAGTTTACATTCAGTCTATCACCCCTCATCCTCAGGGCAAATCGAAATCTGTAATAAGAGAGTTAAAACTCTCATTGGGAAAGTGTGTTCTGAAAGCCATCTGAAATGGGTACAAGCACTCCCCATTGTTCTTTTTTATTTAAGAAGTCAACCCTGTAGTGACACACAATTGTCACCGTATGAACTCCTGTGTGGGCACGCTCCAAGGCATAGTTCGACATAGAAGTTAGCTCTCTTATCACACATTGGAGCTGAATGTCAGCTATATAGATATATAAAAACTTTGAAGAAGAGACTGGATGAATTGCACAAACTTGGATTGTTAACCCAGAGAGTTCCTTTAGACTTTAGCTTACATCAACTTAAACCAGGAGACATGGTCTATATAAGGAACTTAACAAGAAAATCTGTTCTAGACCCTAAATGGGTCGGGCCTTTCCAGGTGCTGTTAACTAGCCCAACTTGTGTGAAAGTTGAGAATAGAGACCCCTGGTTCCACATCATGCCTGTGAAGCCTGTTAAAGAACATCATGAAGAACCTCCTGACTTAGAGCAAAATGAAATGAATGCACTGCCAGATCCACAGCAAACAGACAGTTATGATGAAAATGAATGAACTGCTTGAAATTCTTAAAAGGAAAAAACAAGAAGAAAAAAAAACTGCAATTTTTTTTGCAACACAAAACAACACAAAGTTAACACAATTACATCACAACAACTAATGTTCCTGATTAAGAAGGTGACAAGTCAACCATCAGACAAGATGATAGACGGCAGACAAGTATGCTTGCAGTACAGAGGATGAAACGAAGAACACAGAAGCTGGAAGTTGCAGAAATTTACAGCAGAGGCGGCACCAAGGAATGGACAATCATGGGAGTATTGTAATCTTTAAGTACTGTGCAGGAAGAGGACTGGAAGGAAGAAATACAGGAGCAGCAATATTATGTTATTCACATTGCACATATGAAACATCACATAGTAGTTGCATGCCACACCACATATGGCTACACAAGGAGAATTATGATTCTCCAGTGGGCCAGGAGATCCTTGCAGTAAGGGTCAGTATGTGCATATATCAGTACTCTTTAGTTCATTGGACACAACACAAACTGATTGTCACTTTTTGATATAGACCTCATGTAGATAAATGAGAGTCTCTTCTGTATATATGTATTATATGTACATATGTATTATATATAAGGGAAGGGTATCCTAGGATCTCTAACATATCAAAAGATCCATTGTTTGTTTTTTGATTTGGTAGACATCAAGGGAACTTCCATCTGTAAATAGGCATTGTGGATAGCCTATATTTTAATTACTAACCCATAGAATAGAATTACTAACATCATAGGGAAAGATAGCTTATGGGATCTTTGAAATAGAGTTAGTCAGGGAGAGTCACTATAGTCTCTAAGAATAAGTAATGTATATAGTGTACATATATTAATGACTAACAAAATAAAATAATATCCTAACAATTTAGAATTTAGGATTATTAATACCACTAACAGCTTAAGTAAGGTACTAACATGGAACCTTAGTTCTATGACATTTGGTTTATAGAGTTTTACCATGTTTCTTTTGTTATGAGTTAGGAGCAAGTTTTAGAAGATCTGTAGGTTGTTACATTTTTGTTTCAAAGATGTTTGCATTGCATGCTTTAGGGATAGTGCTTGCAACTTATAATTGTTGCAGTTTTGAATTTTTTGTTTGTGACAATTTGTTACATGTGTTATGATGGTTGTATTTTATTCCAAAACTGTTGAGAGCCGTTGGATGTAGAAAAGCCATTGGAGAAATAGGATCAAATTTAGGGCCTGTTATCTGGATTCCCTACATGACCAATCCAGACTGAGGCAGTCTTTGTGTTTTTGGTTCTGGTCACCTGAGCCCCGAAAAGCTCTGGTACCAGCAGGTAGGTTAATCCAAAATCAACTTGATCCCTCCAAGAGGCTACTAGGAGTCTGTAACAGATATTTTATCTGGATCCCATTACAAAATCATCGGCAAGTAAAACTGTGTGTATGATTTTTCTGCACTGCATGTCAGGACGCAGACAGAATGGGCCATCTAAGATAAAAATCTGAGGCTCCTCTTTTGACTCAGTTTTTGATCCCCACCTTTCTTAGAATTCTTATTGGAGAGCTTTGAAGTGGCAGACCAGCATCTACTGAGTTGATGATTCCTCTCCTTGATAATTGAGAAGCCTGAATCCTAACAAATGTTACTTAGATAAAATTGCATATTTAGATTAGAACTGGCGCCTTTAGTCTTTAGTCTGGACTTCATTTGGCCAAATGCAGGATTCAATTGGTGAGCATCTCCATGGGGTATTTCCCCTCCCAGAATTATCCCCTTCTAAGTTGGTGGTTGGAATTTGACCATTTGTCTTTGCACCTTTACTCTTTAGACTTCAATGGATTATGTGTGATTCATTACCCCTTCACAACTGTGACTCTTTTTTGTGTTTTTTGCTTGAAATCAGTATATAATAAACTCCCAAGCCCACAGAATTCAGAACAGCATGGGCTAACCACTAGTCTAGTTGTTCTCATTTTCTTTCTCCTGCTTTAACCATCCTATGCCACCACGCCACTAAGGACCCCAAAAATCATATAGAGGCTGGCCCCCTATACAAAACCTGTTTTTTCCCTTGTTTATACTTTCCTTTTCCCTCCTTAGATAGGGGTAGATAGTATAGTAAGCAATAGCATAGTAAGACTGTTAAGGGGTTAGGAATAAGACATTTAGGTTTAGTGTAGACAGGGTAATCTATGTTACAATATCTTAAGCCTGCAGAATTTCCAGTGGAAATTCCTACTAGAAGAGAGGGAATTTACTGTTATGTGGAGATGGAAAGCATGAAATCCCTGCAAAGATACAGGGACAGCCTCACCCAGAATTCCAAGGGACCCCCCTGGAGAACTTTGGGTGAGGGGGCAGTTGAGAGGAATTGACAGTTACTTGGTGGAGGTTGAAGTGAGCAGGCACCCTGCTTACTACTCCACACTTGGGGGTTCACTTGAGAGGCCATAGTGGCATAGCCAGTGTGGTTACTACTTAAGGATTAGCCTGTTTAATAGGGTTAGTCTTTATCAACTTCATTACAACAAATATTTAGTGATCAGAGAGTAAAGATACTTATTAATAGCAAGAGAGCCAGTTTTAGTTAAGTGCCTTCATCCCTTCCTGTGAGGAGGGGGGAAGAGCAGCTTCAACCTAACAGTTCAGAGTCACCTTTCATTATCCTAAAACCCTCATTGACCTCTCTAGTTTTCCTTGTTATTTCCTAATATAACCTTTACCTTCAAATCTGTGCCTGGAAATTATTTGGGGGAATACTCACAACTCAGTCTGGACATTTAGTTTGAATCCTGTCTGCTGCCAGTTTAAGAAGATCATCTCTGTCCTCAACAGTTATATAACTAGCTTCTTTTTACTCATCTATCAGACCTGTGAGGAGTATAAATTAAAGAAAGGGAACATCACTGGGGTTTCAGCCATAACAGAAACTTACCAGAAGAATTTTATTCAGTCTCTATCTTCCAAATGAAACCAGCAACTGTTTAGGGGGGAGGGGTTTGAGAGCCAGGAGTGTTTTACCCCCTCCTTCCTCACTGAAGCCTGTCAATCTGTGGCTCTTGACTTGAAGCTCTATTTGGCCCTGACACACTTATCTGCTTCTCCAAGTTATCTGTTATTATCATCGTAACAGAAGGTAGGTTGATTTGATCACAGTCACTGACATAGCACCTAATAAAGGTTTGGTCGAGATTGACTTGTCTTGGCCTGAAGTCTTTGACTATAAATCCATTTTCTACTACACTACAATGTTTTGTTTTGTTCTTCTCTGCTCCCTGACCCCCCTGAAATCAATGCCCTTCTTTACTTTTAATTATCAATACCCCATTCCAAAGCCATTAAAAAAAAGGCTTAACTTTTACTCCCTTACTGGATTCTCCTAGAATAGTTGTCACCAGCTAATTCAGTTCCTGTCTGGCAAGTCTAGAGAAGTAGGCTTTGGCCAGTATCTTCAGCTATGTGTCAATGTGGAATCTAGAAGCCCCCAAACTTGTAACCTTAAAGTAGTTTAAGTGGGGATGGCTAAACATCAGGTATTAAGTATCTCTTTTGCCCCAATGGTTTCTCCCTTTGGCCAAAGTCCTTTACCTAGGTGGCCCAGCCCTTGGCTGGATTCTTTTCTTTTTGTATCCATTTTAAAGCATCAGCCCCTCACTGTTATTCCTCTCTGGGACTCCTCATTTTCCTTTGTTACAATTGTAAAGTCAATCAACTGTCCCTCTCATCCTCAGTCCCCATGTTCCCCAAGAAAAGTATTTAAGTTTCCCAATCTTTTTTGATGGCTCTTTGGAGTCATCATCTAACACAATGTTACTCCCAGGGATAATGTCCCCAGAATCCAGGGTGTAGACACCCTATAAAATTTTGGCTCCAGACCCTGAATAAAGGGCCAAATATTGGACTTATCCCTTTTCTGATTAAAGGGTGATTTTTTCTGACTACTTTGGTAGTTCTGCATTATTTCCAAGTTAACGTAAGTTACTGCCCATGCATTATAAAATAAAGTGGCTACCCTAGACTTGTACTCAGGACAGATCTCACAGAGCATCAGTGCTTTTGTCTGGAGTTTACAAGGGTCCCCCTGACCCACATGAATGACCAAGCTAAAACATAAATGATGCTATTCCCATTTCTAAAGTTTGTGTGAATGGTGGATCAATAACATTATATAGACCATTTCTACCTGATGTAATTTAAATTTTATATCTATTTCCTAATGTAACTCTTAATATGACCATAGATCTAGGTTTGGAAAGGTCTTAAGAGCCCATCTAGACTAATTCCCTCACTTTACAGATGAGGATACTGAATTGCAGGGAAGTTTAATATTCTTCTCAAGGTGGTACAAATAACTATTAGAGGTGAGATTAGAACTGAAGCCCTCTGACATGAGTCACTGCTTTCCCCACTGTACCACTATATACAGGATGAATTAGAAATCATTAACAGAGGGAAGGCATTGGAATTAAGAGGGGTTAGGGAAGGTTTCCTGGAGGAGGTGAGGTTTTAATCAGTACTTAAAGGAAGCCAGGGAAGTCAGTAGTTGGAATATAGGAGGGAGAGCAAAGAATATTGGCCAATTGATTTCCAATATCATTTCCAATTCTGACAAGAAATTCTTCTCACTTTAGCTTTCATTGAAAAATATGAAAATCAGACCAATGTGAAAAAACAGTGATGGAGTAAGAAATTAATATGGAAAATCAGAAGTTAATTCTCTAAGGAAACAAAGAATTAAGGGAAATTCTTTTTTTCAACTCTTCCCAACAAAGTAGATAGATATCCAACTTGCTTCTGAGACCTTTAATAACTAGGCCAGCTGAGACTATTAAACATAAACTGGTGTCTCCCCTCTTTCCATATTGATAATTCACCAAAAATGTTCAAATCCCATGGTATTGCTATCATTGGAGAAGTCATTTTTGGTTACTTGCATACAGCTAATTGGGCCCTTCTTAAATTTAGAAGAGGATTCCAGACTGAATTATTTTAAACAATAATTACATTTACTGCTTTCCTAAAATTCAATCAGCCTGCTGATTTTTATTCATGTACCTAGGTTCTTGTTTTAATGGATTAGCAATAAGTTTGCATAATAACTCTGTGCAAACTTTTAATTTTGAGGAGAGTCATGCTGGTCTTAGAAGAACTTCAATTAGAAACCTTTTAATTTCATGCTTACTAAATGTGTAAGCTTTAACTTCATTTGGGTTTTCCCAGAAAATGATACAAAAAGGAAGCAAATGACAGAAGTTCATAGGTTCATAGAATTAGAGCTGGCAAAAATATTAGAGACTCACCCCCTTTATTTGACAGATGACGCCCAAGAGGTTAAGTGACTTTGAATCATACAGCTAGTCTCAAATGCAATTGGAACCCAGATCCCCCTAACTTTAAGTCCCATTCTCTGCCCAGTATGCCAACTGAAATATTATCATACCCTTCTATGGAATTATCTTCCTTTGCTTTGATCTTCCCTGCTTTCACAATTCTGGTTGATTTTCAGAGCAGAAATTCCATTGTGCATCCAATTAGATTGTAAACTCATGAAAGATAATTAAAAAAAAAAAAACCTGTGATAGGACCAATACTTTCTAGGCTTCCCTATCCCCAACATGGGTTAAGAAAAAAGCAACAAAGCTAGATGTTGACAAACCTGATCCCAGGAGTATGAAAAGGATGAAAATTACAGCTTCCTGATGAACTTTGGCTGTATGGATGTGGCTTCATTGTCATCTAGAGATATAAAAGATCCTATGTACATGAGATCTGGGCCTTTTCTATTTAGTGGATGTTTGAAAACCATTTCAGTCACCATATCCTGCCCTGCAGACCTGAAGAATTCTCAATGGTATTTGAAGGAGGCTGTCTATAGAAACTAAGCACCTCATTTCATCCCAGAATTTAACCTGAATGATGAGGGAAAACATCAAGCCTGCCCCTAATAGAATTCCATTTTAATTTTCACAGATTCCTGAAATCTTGGAAAGAGAAAAGACCTTAGGAGGCATCTAATTCTACTAATTCCTTAACTGAATAATAGGAAGGCTCCAAGCTAAAGATGAGCAAAGGAATGATGAGGGGGAGAAAACAATGATTCATATACACACACACACACACACACACATACACACACATATGTACACTCACATTACATATATGTATATATATCTTTATATACATAAATATGCACTGCCATCTTAATTTTGGTGTAGTAAACATGAGAATTTTTATACTATTTAAACTAATCTTAAAACAGGACATTTCAGTGCAATAGAAATAGGTAGGCAATGGGATCCTTCTTAAAAGCACTGGCTCTAGAATCACAGAATGTGGGTTCAAATACCATATCTCATGGTTATTCCCTATGTGACTTTGGACAAGTTTCTTATCCTTCCTAGGCTTTATTTTTATCACCTATAAAATGAGGGATTGGTCTAGATCAATGATTCCCAAAGTGGGCGCCACTGCCCCCTGGTGGGTGCTACAGTGATCCAGTGGGGTGGTGATGGCCACAGGTGCATTTATCTTTCCTATTAATTGCTATTAAAATTTAAAAAAAATTAATTTCCAGGGGGCTAAGTAATATTTTTTCTGGAAAGGGGACAGTAGGCCAAAAAGTTTGGGAACCACTGGTCTAGATGATCTCTGACATCTCTTCCAAATCTATTTGGAAGTTGTACTTATGATATTAAATTCTATGGAACAGTAACACTCTCTAAAATATTCTCTCATTACCACAATGATTATGGACAGGCACACACAATAGCCTGTCCATAAATATTTGTTGTGAACCTTGCACAAATAAAAAGAAATAGCCTTCTCTGCCAATCACAGTAAATCCAAGGTCAAATGCTATCCTTTGAGGCTCTGAGAAAGGACATGATTATTGTCATTAACTAGAAATTCAAAACTTCATATTCATTACCAGGATATCAACCCACCACTGGCTACATATAACTCCCTTCCCTATGTCAAGACCTTGGTGAACCAGTTCACCTCAACATTATCCTCTATTTTAGAACCCTCACATTCTTATCCTACCATCAATCATGTTTTTCAAAGACCAACACTGAATTACTCCTGCAATCTGCCTACTTCCCTCCTATATACTTGATGTTGATTAGAGCTGGAGAAAAATCACACAACTCTGCTCATTTGGTCCATTACGAATTTATGTACTCTTAATTTGTCCTTCATTGCTTCCAGGCAAATTTTTTATACCTCACTTAACAGTTTGCTCTCCCACTCATCACAACAGTTATTCCAAGTGTTTCCATCCCTCCTTGGGTTTACCATAGTCCCCCTTCCCACATCCCTTTCATGAAAGAACACATCCCTCATTTCATACTTAATACACATAAAAAAATTGAAGCCATTTGACAAGAGCTCCCCATTCCCTTCTCTTATCTAAATGCACCTACTTAATCTCTTTTGCTGTTTCTTCTTCCATACCATGCCCTATCTATGAGTGTCCCTCAAGGCAATGTCCAGGTTTCCCTTTCCCTCCCAATTATTTGGCTTGGTGATCCTATCACCCCCCATAGATTAATTAACATCTCTAAGCAGATGATTAGCAAATCTATACATCCAAGTCTAATCTTTCTCCTGACTTACAGTTTTTGGACATCTCAAAGTAGAGGTCCTACAGGTAGGTAAAACTCAATTCATCTTTATCTCTTAAAATTTCCCCTTTTTTCATTTTTCCTATTATTATAGAGGGAATCACTATACTTTGAATCTCATAATTTCTGTATCATCCTCTCACCCTTTCATGCCTACTCACCATAGGCCTGGAAATCAGTTGCCAAATCTTATTGATTCTACCTTCACAACATCTCTTAGTATACAGCTCCTCTTTTTCATTCACACAATCATCTCTAGTATAGGGCATCATCACCAATCTCCTTGACTACTGAAGTAACCATTTCCCTGATTCAAGGGTTTCTTTTGTTGCTCCTCACTCCAATTCATCCTTCATTCAGCAGCCAAAGTGATTTTTTTAAGCATATGTCTGACCATGTTATTTACCTACTGCTCCATCCATTAAAACTGAGGCTTCAGCATATTAGGTGCAAGAGCAAATAAAACTCAGTTTCTCGTTTACATTGTTCACAACCTGAACCCTTCTTTCTTTTCCAGTTTTCTTAGACATTTTTCCTCTCCATACACTCTACAATCCAAGCATATTGGCCTATTTTTTATTCTCATGTGGTGCTCTGGCTCCCATCTTCCTGCCTTTGTATGCTTTAAATGCTCTTTCTTTTCTTCTCCATCTCTCAGAATCCCTGGCTTCTTCCAAGAACTGGCTTTTTATTTAACTGGCCCTTTAAGAGCTCCCATTTGAGTAGTATGGCCTGTTCCCAGAAACAGACTATACGAGACTTAATAAGTACAGTATATAATCCAAGAATAATCCAGCACTGAATTTTTTCTGTTAACTCTGTACATGGTAACAGTTTATTTGTTTTCTGTATACAGACAATAAAAAGATTAAGCACTGAGGTAGCTCCTTAATGAGATAATAAGATCATTGATTTCATTTATTCAAAAATTTAAAAATAGAATGTAGACCTTTTAAAAATAGGAAATTTGCCTGTTTGAATCAGAGCATGGTACATACTACATTGCCAAGAACATAAAGGCATTTATTACACTTTTTTTTGGAGGAAAATAGAGGTCAAAAACTTGAAACAGATTAAATACTAAATTTAAATAGAGGTTAGAGCTGATTTTATCTCAATCTTTCTAATTAATAACCAGTCTGTTACATTCAGGACCATCTGTTGTCTATTCAGACTTCAATACCAATTCCCAATATAAATAATGGTGATAATTTTACTTCTATATAGCAACACTTGTGTAGTGCTATATTTGAATGCTCAGACCTCATATATAAAATAAAACATATTATTTGTCACTTATGGGCCACATTTGTATTTGTTCTCCTTATATATTGTGAAATGAAATAGTGTTTTCCTCCTACAGTATGTATTTTAGCATAAGAATATAAAGTTTACTAATATTTAACCAGTTCTTCCACTGTTAGACTTATGCCTCAAGGAAGTCAGTGATAAAAAGAAGACTGTTATATACCTCAAAATATTTATAGCAGCATTTTTTTTTGTGATAGTAAAGAATGGGAAATAAATGACTTGTCCAGAATCACACAACCTTATAACTGAGGCAGGATATGAATTTTGATCTTTTTGATGTGAACTGTAACATTATAACCTAGCCAACATTTTGATCTTTTAGACCCACTAATGCCTAACTAAGTATGGAACTAATTAGTCTATGGCAATACAGAAAATTAATTTTAGGCAGATCAAAGTATAGAATTCCTGGTTTATGGGGTTTTAGCCTAGGAGAGTGGATGAAAGATATTACTGGAAGAAATCTGGGGGCAAATTTGCATGGGGAAAAATATACTGTTTTTGTTGTCCTTCTTTGGAAGAGGACCAATGATATCTTGACTTGTCTGTGAATTGGATTTCACAATCCAATTTGTGTAGCAGAGCTACACAAATGCATCAACCCAACTCTCTCTTCCAAAGTCGTTGAAGTCATTGAAAGCCAGTGCCAAGTCAAAAGTCAGGACTTGGGATACAGTGGATGGCCTTGGTGTCTTTAATGCTAAGCTCTAAACTCTCTACAATGCCTGCTTCAGCTTAGTCACTTGAACAAAATGTATTGGTAGTAAGATAGAAACTAGGCATTTGGGTTTAGCAATAGAAAGGAATCACAACAGAAAGGAATCACAACAACATGCTGGGGAGCTATAATACAAATAAAGTGGCATCATTTATTTCTACCAGGCTGTAATTTGGATTTTTCCACTAAACCTAAGAAACTTCTTTATCCTAGAAGACCTATTGAACTCTGGAACTCACTTCTCTGAAGTACTCTCTGCCCTGGAATCCTGTCTTCCAATTAGGTGCTTCCTCTTAGAATCTCCTTTTTAAGGAGGGCACGCAAGCCATCCATCTTTCTACTTAACATCAGGCTACACAAGGAACTTCTCTGACCTTTTCCATCTCTCATACCTTCATCCTCTATGCTCTGCCTTTACAGTTTCCTTGTATATGTTGTCTCCCCCATTTAAATATAAGCTCTTTGAAAGCAAAGACTTTCTTTTTTGCTCACATTTGTATTCCCAGCTCTTAGCTCAGTCTGGGAAATTACTATAGGACCTTAATAAATAAATGCTTGTTAACTAACTATTGAATAAAACTTGTTTCCTGACCAATAAAATCAGGTTGAAGATATTCTATTCACTTCATTGTTATATAAAACAAAACAATAATTCAAGAGAATAAGGAGAATGACTCTAACAAAATATTACTAGGATTTCTTGAAGACATTGAACAGCAGCAGAAAGAAAATCAGAGTAAAGCAAAAAATATTCATTTTTTTAAAGCCACCAGAACATAGCAATGAATAGAAAAAGTAGGTTTTGAATAGTGTTGATGGTATCAATTATATGAATCTTAGATATCATCTTGCATCTAAAATGGGTGACAGAAAGATTCTCCTAAAAATCCATTTCTGTTCTGTTTTCCAATACTGAGGTCCTCGTTCAGATGAGCTTAGTGCTGACCGTACAGGACCAGAAAAATGACAATACTACCATCTGCTGTCTGCCTTGGAGAATTGCATGCATTTTTAAAAATCATGAATTATTGAATTGATTTTGGTAGGTTAGCAGGCACTGAAATGAGTCAGCAATTCAAGCATTACATGGTAATATATGGAAGGAATTTCAGTAATGCTATTAGTTTTCCAGGAGGCATATAGAAATAGACTATTTTCTCACATCTGTTTTTCTTCCATATCTGGTGCTAGTTGCATTCTATACTTAAGTCCTTTTTACATATTTATATGTTAATTACAAATACTATGTCTACTAGACATTATGAAGAACCTACCAATACATCTGCAATAGCAGCAGTATAGATTTCATGGACTGTCTTGGACTAATTATCCCTTTCTTAAATGTATTTCTCCATTAGCTTTTACATTCTTCTCTAAATCTAATTAGCAATGAAATTGTACTTGCTAGATTTAGCTAATTCTCCTACATACACGCACATATGCCAAAAAAAACCTCTCCATACAAAACAAGATTATAAATGGAGTTTTCAGATGTTTGTGACTTTACTGTGCTATTTCTAAACATTCCCGATAATGAGATCTAAGTAATGGTTCTGAATATTATTGTGTATTTTACATTAACGCTCTTATAAGTGGAGAGAATTTGATGTCATTGAAGAAATGGAACATAAAGATAGAAGTCTAATTAAAGGAGATACTGACTTGTTACATTTACTATGTAAATTAGCGTGAGTTCTCACAAAAAAGAAGATCCTAAAAATAACCAGACTTCAAAGAGTCCTTAAGCAAGTAATAATTTTAATAAAATTGGAAATATAATATGTTGCATTTTACTTGTACCTGCATTAGTCAGTTGACACTGATGACAATTTGATCTGTTATAACTAAAAGACTGATGATACAAAAAAGTGTGTGTTTGGGAGAAGGGATATGGTGAGTATATATTTGTGTCAAGGAATGAGTGTATGCATTTGTGTTTAATGGATACCTGTTCATTAAGATATATACTTTTTTTTTGTTCTTTTACAAAACAATCCTAGTTCTGACTCTCCAGTAAGATTATTCTCACTTTAAAATTCAAAATTAAAGCTTTACTTTTTTTTAGATCCATCGGAATCCTGAGGACACAATATTCTTTCTGTCTGGAATTTCCAGGGCCACACTTACTTACTGCTTATTCTTGGTAAAATCAGTTTAAATCATTTTATTCTAAGTTAATTACTTAATGAATGTTATTCTTTACTTCACCATTTTTGGGTCTTTTTCTCCACTCTTTTTCTTTTATGCATTCTTACAAATACCCTGGAGATCAACTCTTTTTTTTTCTCTTTTTTGCTCAGTTTCTTGAAACTTTGTTTAGCTATTATTAACTTACATGTACAAATACCTGATTTTAGCATATTTTTTAGGGTCTGGGGGCTAGTCATCTCCCATTCTAGAGAAATCTTCACCTCTCCCTAAAACTTTGGGAAATGGTCACGGCCAAATTTCGGTGGAGGTGTGGTTTTGGGTTTGACATGAATGTCATAGAGAATAAGGAGCATGCACAGGTTTTGGGGATACTTCTGGAATGCTGGAGTCCCCTTTGTCTACCTTGATATCATTTGTCAATATGGGAGAGGTCTTGCTGCCCTTCTGGAATGAGAATATGTCAGGACCACTATAGGTAATTAATTGATTCATACAGTTCTAAAGTAAATATAGAACAATATGAGTAATATGTAATTGGAATCTGAACCCCAGAACTACAATTCCCAGAATCCCCCTCTCCTCACATTTAATGCTGACTTAGGCAGGATATAAATTTTGTGTAGCCCTGCCTCTCACTCTCTTTTCCTGTGATCAGATTTGGTAGAGGTGGTGTGAGGTGAGAGCCAGGAGACTGTTGCTCCTGTGATCTTAATTTTGTTAGATAATTAGGTTTCTTTACTTCTATTTCCCTTTTATTCCTTCTACTTCAGGTGATTATTAATAAACTTTATGAAATATAAAACAAAACAAAACAAAAACCCTGATTTTAAATTGGACAGATGTGATAGCTAAGGTCCACAACCAAAAAAGAGATACATACAACCTCACATAAATAAATAAATAAACTCATTTGTTTTGACAATTTATGATATTCCTATCATTTTCATGAAAATAAAGAGAGTAAAATGTTCTTCCTTCTCCTTAAATGACTCCATTTCCTATCCTTCTCTACTGGAGAAGCTACGATTAACTTCAATTTTTACCTTTAGGTTATTGCCAAGTTTGTTTCTTCATTTTATTTACTAGACACTTCTAAGCAGCACCTTAAACTCAACATGTGGAAGACAGAATTCATTATTTTCCTATAAAAATATGGTATTATTCTGCCTTACTTCTCTGTTTCAGTTAATTACACCAATAAAACCTACTGCTGTACCCTTAGGACTTTTCCATCCAATCTATACAGAACTGTGTTATCCACTCAATTAAAATATGAACTCCTTGAAGGCAGGAACTCTCTCTTATTTCTCTACTTCTGCCCCTAACATTTAGAAGTACTAAGTATTTAATAATTGCTTAATATGTTCTTGTTCATTCATTTTCCCACTCATTCAGGCTCAAAATCTCGAAGTAAGCTTAGATTTTCTTTCTCTCTTACCTCTCCCCATCTAATGACTTGTCTGGTCAATGCTATCAACAAAATATATATTGTATCTATCCTTTCTTTTTTCACTCCTACTGACCCTATCCTACTTTGGGATATTATCACCTGCTACCTGGACAATTTAAATAGTTTCCTAACCAATCTCTAGTCTTTCTTCTTTCCTTCTTTCTCTCTCAAGTCATTTTATTCATTAAATTAATTTTTCTTATCCCAATGCTTCTCAACTTCAGTGATTTGCCCAGGGTCACACAGCTAGGAAGTGTCTGAGGCCAGATTTGAACCTAGGACCTCCCATCTCTAGGCCTGGCTCTCAATCCACTGAGCTACCCAGATGCCCCCACTAGTACATTTAAAAAAATTTTTTTTTATTTTAAACCCTTAACTTCTGTGTATTGACTTATAGGTGGAAGAGTGGTAAGGGTAGGCAATGGGGGTCAAGTGACTTGCCCAGGGTCACACAGCTGGGAAGTGTCTGAGGCCAGATTTGAACCCAGGACCTCCCGTCTCTAGGCCTGGCTCTCAATCCACTTGAGCTACCCAGCTGCCCCCACTAGTACATTTTTAAAATGCACACACATTTATTTTCCTAGCCTTTTAAATTTTCTTACACAATCTGTTCTCTCTGCCTGGAATGAGCAGCCCCACCAACTCCACTTAACATTCTTTGAGGTCAGCCCAGATATATCTTTGAAAATTATAACCAAGATGGGGAGACCAGAACTTTGTCCCCAGAATACTAAAATTTAAATGGTGCTAAGAGCACTGAACTCCATCAGCAAACAATAACAAATGTGCATAGGACCTAGTTAGCAAGAATGATTACTTAAAAAAAGAGAACTCTCAGGTGGCATACTTCCTACACCAGTGATAGGTAAACAATGGCCCTCAGGCCAGATACAGCCCCCTGAAATGTTCTATCTCGCTGTGTGACATTATTCCTAATCTGACAAATACAATGAGTAGGATACAATACAATGAAACTTAGAAAGAGTTGCCTTAGAAACAGACTGACATATGAGCATTTCCTTTCCTTTGGCCCCCTCTTTAAAAAGTTTGCCCATCACTGTCTACACTAGAGGTCATACCCCAGATAAGCTCCTTTCTGCCCCAAACTCATGATAGCCTAGTTTTTACCCAAAGCAATCAATGTCTTAGAGTATCTATCTTTCCACAATGAAGTGATATTATGAGGTCTCTGCCCTCATATAGTACTAGTGGTCCAAGGTCCGAAATCTCGATCCTAAGACTACCTTACTGTTTCAACTATATTTGCCTTAAACACTTGATTTAAAGCATCTTTTCCTTCCTTGATACTTTGCCTGAGAGGATTTTGTGATTCTTATTCTAGGTTCTAGAATTGCTAGTTATGACGTTGATACTTTCCCCATATAGCTGTTTTGATTCTTCTCTCCTTGAACATACCTACCTATTAGTGTCAGGTATATTTATGTCCCTTTTATTTTATTTTAAGAAAAGTTGATCTAATAAATAATGAACATTAAGTTTATGTACTAAGTCACTCAGGTGTTTCACATCTTAAAAGAGAACTACAGAGAGAGAAAAAACAAAGGGAATAAATATGTAGTGAAACAATTTCAAATACCATAGTATTTAGGTGGAATAAGATATACAAGTATTTTTAAACACAAAAACCCTTCTTAAAAACATACCAGGTAGGCAACCACCTATTCTGACTACAACTCTGTATCTGTTTTTTTTTCAAATATTTATTAATATTCATTTTTAACATGGTTACATGATTCATGCTCCTCCTTTCCCCTTCGCCCCCCCCCACTCTACCCACCCATGGCCGATGCACATTTCCACTAGTTTTGTCATGTGTCCTTGATCAAGACCAATTTCCAAATTGTTGGTAGTTGAATTGGTGTGGTAGTTTCAAGTCCACATTCTCAATCATGTCCGCCTCAACCCATGTGTTCAAGCAGTTGATTTTCTCTGTAGTTCTTCCTCTGAATGTG
>NC_058132.1:609314852-609333041 GCF_016433145.1 Gracilinanus agilis | reverse complement strand
GTTTCTCTCGATTTTTGTGGTTGGATATCAAACTTTCCATTTAGCCCTGGTCTTTTCTGTGCAAATACCTGGAATTCTTCAATTTTGTTGAATGCCCATACTTTCCCCTGGAAATATATAGTCAATTTTGATGGGTAGTTGATCCGTGGTTGTAGGCCCAGCTCTCTTGCCTTTCTGAATATCATATTCCAAGCCTTGCGATCTTTTAGCGTGGAGGCTGCCAGATCCTGTGTGATCCTGATTGGTGCTCCTTGATATTTGAATTGTTTCTTTCTGGCTTCTTGTAAGATTTTTTCCTTTGTTTGGAAACTTTTGAATTTGGCAATTATATTTCTGGGTGTTTTCTTTTCTTGATCGAATGTCGCAGGTGTTCTATGAATCCTTTCAATGTCTATATTGCCCTCTTGTTATAGGACTTCAGGGCAATTTTGCTGAATTATTTCTGTTAGTATGGAGTCCAGGTTTATAGTAATTTCTGTTTTTTCTGGAAGACCAGTTATTCTCAAATTGTCTCTTCTAGACCGGTTTTCTTGGTCTGTCACTCTCTCATTGAGGTATTTCATGTTTCCTTCTATTTTTTCAGTCTTTTGACTTTGTTTTATTTGTTCTTGTTTTCTTGAGAGATCATTAGCTTCTACTTGTCAATTCTAGCCTTTAGGGATTGATTTTCGGCTATAATCTTTTGGTTTTCGGCTATGATCTTTTGATTTTTGGCTGTAATCTTCTGGTTTTCAGCTGTAATCTTCTGGTTTTCGGCTATAATCTGGTTTTCGGCCATAATCTTCTGGTTTTCGGCCATAATCTTCTGGTATTCCTTTTCTATCTGGTCATTTCTGGTGTTCAATTTGCTTATCAGTTCATTTGGTTTCTGAGCCTCATTTTCCAATTGCAAGATTCTACCTTTTAAACAGTTATTTTCTTGCCAGATCTCTTCCATTTTCCTCAAAATCTCAGTTTTGAAGTCTTCCATAGCTTGTGAGGAGTTTTCCTTATTTGAGGAGGGTCCGGATGCTTGTTTGTTCTCCTCCTCTGTTTGCTCAGTTGTCTGGATTTTCTCTGTGTAAAAGTTGTCGAGTGTTAAAGACTTCTTTTTCTTGTTGTTAATCTTTCTCTTCTGAACTTCCTGAGACTGGGTAGCCATAGTTAGCCCAGCAGCTTCTCAGGTTTATCCTCTCGCTCAGGGTCTGTCCGTGGTCAAGCCCCCTGATGGACCCCCTTGCTTGATCCTCTGTCAGAGGTTTCTTTACAAGTCTCAGGGCGCTGCTTCCACAGTTGTATACCCATCTGCACTGGTTCCCCACTCAGGGTTTCAGAGCTTTAGCTTGTGGCTGTGTCTGCCTCCACCCACGCCTCCACCTATGCCTGCGCTCGGAGCCCGTGCTCTGCGTCCTGAGCCTGCGCTCTGCGCCCTGCATCCTCTCTTGGCACCCTGCTCCCTCGCTCAGATTTTGTGTGCGTTCGTTAGCTTTTTGGTGTCCTAAATCTTGCTGCTCTCAGGAACAGGCCCCGGAGCTGCCAAAGACTCGATGGGTGCCCCAAACTTGCTCTATTTCTTTTTAGCTGGCTTCGGCGCTATAGGTGTTGTGTGTGGAGGGGGTGGGGGTGGAGTGTTTGCTCAGCCCAAGATTTAGTGAGAGCTGTTTCACCCCTTTATAGCATGGAAATGCCTCGATTCCACGTACCTTCCACGCTGTGCCCAGTTGTGGGGTTCCTCCGTTCGTCTGGTCTTGTTTTTATGTCCCCTTGAGGAGTTTTGTGTGTTTTGGTCAGGAGAGGTTAAGAGCTGCTTCTTACTCTGCCGCCATCTTAACCCGGAACCCTGTATCTGGTTTTTAAAGTTTAGAACACAATATTAATGTTTCAGTGATATAAAAATATGTGTCCACTGTTGTGAGTAAGATTAGGTAATAATTAATTAAGTATTAAGGATGTACCTAGCAGGAAGGGCTGGAGCTGGAGCATTCCAAGATGGAATGAAGGAGCAGAAAGGGGCTTGTGCTCTGAGAGAGACTCTATTAGGGGTTGGAACAAACTGTTGTTAGCCCTGGTAGATCTCAGAGTAAAGGACACCCTACATCCTGATTTCCCTGGGATCCTGTGTGGTGGTGGCATCTAGCAAGGGGACAAGAAATACAGAGCAGCACCAAGGGAAGAGGAGAAGTTTGGGATCTGGTGGACAGCATCTCAAGCACACTTACTCTACTTGGTACCGTGGACCATTTTTGGCTTTTGACATCCTGAGATCATCGGTGGATTACTGTGAGAAATCCCAAAGTCACCCTCAGCCCTTAGCTGTGCTGCTCAAGCCTGGCAGGAACTAGGTTTGATGCAGCCTCGCAGTGACTCTATTACTGCTCCTTTGGCCCTGTCTGCTTAGATCACTAAGATTAGAGTAAAGAAGTCCTCCCCTTGCCCTGTGGTTTTGCCCTTTAGATTTTAAGTATAGAAATCCCTTTCCCACCTTTTAGTTGAACATAATTAAAACTGCTAAAACCTTTACCTTGCCTGTTGATTCCATAAACCCCGTCCTAGGGTAAGCTGGGTGACAGTTGAGGCCAACTGCCATTCCTGTGTTAAACCAGTGAACTCTGGTCTCCCTATCCTGCTCCAGTCTCTCCTACAACTCAGTGTGTGCCCACAATCATTTAGATTTATTATAACATCCCTGGTGCCTCCATTATCTATTTTTCACACCACAATGATGATACCTCACTTAAATCAAGTGACAAGCTTCAAAAATGGATATAGTCATGTTATATTTAGGGCAATGGGGAAGCAAAGTGGAAAGAGTGCTGGGCCTGGAGTCAGGAAGAGTCAGTTTCATGAGTTCAAATCCAGTCTCAGATACTGACTAGTTGTGAGGCCCTATTCATAAGTTCCTTATCTGTAAAATGAGCTGCAGAAGGAAATGACAAACCTCTCAAGGACCTTTATCAAGAAAATCTCAAGTGGGGTCACAAAGAGTAGGACACAACTGAAATGCTACAGAACATGTTATATATGTTATAACAAAACCCACTAACAGATATTAATTTTAGCTCAACATTTGATATTCCCAAACAGGAATATAAAAATATAAAGATATATTAATAGGATATTTGTTGTACTGTAATGAAACTTACTAAATAAAATGTAATTCAATACTGTATAAAACAGAATTCAATTTTAACATTATAGCAAAATCTGGTCTTACATATTTCAAGTTTCTTGCCTAAAATTTAATCACACTAGATGGTTTAACACTATCCAAATATAATAATCCTGACTGGAAAATAGGTAGAAATTAATTACCTATCACTTTGCAAAAAAAAAAAATCAAAGTTTTGTTTTACTTTATTTTTTCTTTATGCAAAACCAGTAAATCTGAAAAAGGTACAATTTATAAGTATCAAAGGTACTTTTAAGCCCACAATCAAAGTGTAAGATCTGGGCAGATGAAGGGCAAAAACCTAAGGAACATGGCATGGAGCAGACAAAAAGAATTTAGGAAACTGGGCAATAGATATGAGGCACCAGCCACAAGGATATCCTAATATGGGAGCAACCTTGTTCTTCAAACAAGGCAATTTCTGGGAAACCCATTCAAATGCTTTTTTCCCATATACCTAGATAGGGAGTATGAACATAAGGGAAGATCCTGAGTACACTATATTATAGAGAACATGGAGTTCCAAGAGGTGGAGTTTGTTCTAGAAGTAATAAGTAATAGAAACTATTACAAATTTTCTTTCTTTTTTTTCTTTTAAATTTTTATTTTTTAGAAAAATTTTCTATAGTTAAATGATTCATGTTCTTACTCTCCCCTACCCCCCTTTCAAAATGCCCCCCTCTCCCATCTGTAGCCTACGTGCATTTCTACTGGTTTTAACATGTGTCATCTATCAAGACCTATTTCCATATTATTGATAGTTGCACTGGGGTGGTCATTTTGAGTCTACATCCCAAATCATGTCCTCATCAACCCATGTGTTCAAGCAGTTGTTTTTCTTCTGTGTTTCCACTCCTGTAGTTCTTCCTCTGAATATAGATAGCATTCTTTTCCTTAAATCCCTCAGAATTGTCCTGGGTTATCGCATTGATGCTAGTACAGAAGTCCATTACATTTGGTTTTACCACAGTGTATCAGCCTCTGTGTACAATGTTCTCCTGGTTCTGCTCCTTTCACTCTGCATCAATTCCTGGACGTCTTTCCAGTTCACATGGAATTCTTCCATTTCTTTTTCTTTTCAGCACAATAATATTCCATCACCAGCAGATATCATAATTTGTTCATCCATTCCCCAATTGAAGGGCAGACCCTTGTTTTCCAGTTTTTTTGTCACCACAAAGAGCGCGGCTATAAATATTTTTGTACATGACTTTTTCCCTATGATCTCTTTGGAATACAAACCCAGCAATGATATGGTTAGAGCAAAGGGCAGGCAATCTTTTAGTGCTCTTTGGGCATAGTTCCAAATTGACATCCAGAATGGTTGTATCAGTTCACAACTCTACCAGCAATGCATTAATGTCCCAATTTTGCCACATCCCCTCCAACATTTATTACTCTCCGCTGCTGTCATTTTAGCCAATCTGCTAGGTGTAACAGTTGCTTTGATTTGCATTTCTAGAATTATTAGAGATTTAGAACACTTTCTCACGTGCTTATTGATAGTTTTGATTTCTTTATCTGAAAATTGCCTATTCATGTCCCTTGCGCATTTATCAATTGGGGAATGACTTGATTTTTTTATACAATTAATTTTTCTCCCTGTATAATTGAGTAATTAGACCTCTGTCAGAGTTTTTTGTTATAAAGATTTTTTCCCAGTTTATTGTTTCCCTTCTGATTTTGGTTGCATTGTTTTTGTTTGTACAAAACCTTTTTAATTTAATGTAATAAAAATGATTTATTTTACATTTTGTAATTTTTTCTAACCCTTGCTTGTTTTTAAAATCTTTCCTTTCCCAGAGATCTGACAACTATACTATTCTGTGTTTACCTAATTTACTTATAGTTTCCTTCCTTATATTCAAGTCATTCACCCATTCTAAATTTATCTTGGTTTAGGGTGGGAGATGTTGATCTAAACCTAATTTCTCCCATATTGTTTTCCAATTTTCCCAGCGGTTTTTGTCAAATAGTGGATTTTTGTCCCAAAAGTTGGGCTCTTTGGGTTTATCATAGACTTTCTTGCTGATGTCATTTACCCCAGATCTATTCCATTGATCCACCCTTCTGTCTCTTAGCCAGTACCATATTGTTTTGATGACCACTGCTTTATAGTACAGCTTAATATCTGGTACTGCTAGGACACCTTCCTTCACATTTTTTTTTCATTATTTCCCTTGATATTCTTGATCTTTTGTTCTTCCAAATGAACTTCGTTTTAGTTTTTTTTTCTAATTCAGTAAAAAAAGTTTCTTGGTAGATTGATAGGTATGGCACTAAATAAGTAAATTAATTTGGATAGAATGGTCATTTTTATTATGTTAGCTCATCCTACCCATGAACAATCAATGTTTTTCCATTTGTTTAGATTTAGTTTTAATGGTTTGGAAAGTGTTTTGTAGTTGTGTTCATATAATTCCTGTGTTTGTTTTGGTAGATAGATTCCTAAGTGTTTGAAATTGTCTAGGGTGATTTTAAATGGTATTTCTCTTTCCAACTCTTGCTACTAAGATGTGTTGTAAATATATAGAAATGTTGATGATTTATGTGCGTTTATTTTGTATCCTGTAACTTTGCTAAAGTTGTTGATTATTTCTACAAGCTTCTTAGTTGATTCTCTAGCATTTTTTAAGTAGACCATGATATCATCTGCAAAGAGTGATAGCTTGGTCTCCTCCTTGCCTATTTTGATACCTTCAATTTCTTTTTCTTCTCTAATTGCAACTGCTAGTGTTTCTAGTACAATGTTAAATAATAGAGGTGATAATGGGCATCCTTGTTTCACTCCTGATCTTATTGGGAAGGCTTCTAATTTATCCCCATTGCATATGATGCTTGTTGATGGTTTTAGGTATATACTGTTTATTATTTTTAGGAAAGGTCCTTCTATTCCTATACTTTCTAGTGTTTTCAATAGGAATGGGTGCTGTGTTTTGTCAAAGGCTTTTTCAGCATCTATTGAGATAAATCATGTGATTTTTATTTGTTAGTTTGTTGATATGGTCAATTATGTTAATGGTTTTCCTAATGTTGAACCATCCTTGCATTCTTCATATAAATCCCACCTGATCATGATGGATAATCCTGTTGATCACTTGCTGGAGTCTTTTTGCTAGTATTCTATGTAAGAGTTTCGCATCTATGTTCATTAGGTATATAGTTTTCTTTATCTGTTTTTGGTCTGCCTGGCTTTGGGATCACTACCATATTAGTGTCATAAAATGAATTTGGTAGAACTCCGTCTTTGCTTATTATATCAAATAATTTTTATAGTATTGGGATCATTTGTTCTTTGACTGTTTGATAGAATTCACTTGTGATTCCATCAGGCCTTGTTGATTTTTTTCTTAAGGAGTTTTTGATGGCTTGTTCAATTTCTTTTTCTGATATTGGATTATTTAAGTATTCTATTTCTTCTGTTGTTAATCTAGGCAATTTATATTTTTGTAAATATTCATCCACATCCCCAAGTTTGCTCTATTTTTTGGCATATAATTGGGCAAAATAGCTTTTAATGACTGCCTTCATTTCCTCTTCATTAGAGATGAGGTCTCCCTTTTCATCTTTGATACTATTAATTTGGTTTTGTTCTTTCCTTTTTAAATTAGATTTATCAGAACTTTGTCTATTTTATCTGTTTTTTCAAAGTACCAGCTTCTAGTCTTATTTATTAATTCAGTAGTTCTTTTAATTTTATTAATTTCTCCTTTAATTTTTAGTATTTCTAATTTTGTTTTCATCTGGGGATTTTTCATTTGTCAGTTTCAATTTTTTAAAGTTGCATGCCCAATTTATTGACCTCTGCCCTCCCTAATTTGTTAATATATGCACTCAATGATATAAATTTCCCCCTTAGTAATGCTTTGGCTGCATCCCATAGGTTTTGGTAAGAAGTCTCATTGTTGTCATTGTCTTCAATGAAATTATTAATTGTTTCTATGATTTGTTCTTTCACTAACGTGTTTTGGAAAATCATATTACTTAATTTCCAATTAGCTTTTGCTTTGCCTCTCTATGTATCCTTGCTAATAACTATTTTTATTGCATTATGATCTCATAAGATTACTTTTATCATTTCTGCTTTTTTGCATTTGTTTGCCACGTTTCTATGCCCTAGTACATGGTCAATCTTTGTGAATGTTCCATGTGCTGCTGAGAAGAAGGTGTATTCCTTTTTGTCCCTATTTATTTTTCTCCATGTATCTATTAACTCTAATTTTTCTAGGATTTTGTTTATCTCTCTTACCTCTTTCCAATTTATTTTTTTTTGTTTGGTTTATCTAGATCTGATAGGGGAAGGTTCAGGCCTCCTTCTATTATAGTTTTATGATCTATTTCCTTCTTGAGCTCTGTGAGTTTCTCATTTAGAAATTTAGATGCTATACCATTTGGTACATACATGTTGAGTATTGCTATTTCTTCAGTGTTTATACTGCCTTTTATCAGGATGTAATTACCTTTCCTATCTCTTTTAACCAGAACTATTTTCACTTTGGCTTTGTCAGAAATCATGATTCCAACTCCTGCCTTCTTTTTCTCATTTGAAACCCAATAGATTTTGCTCCAGCCTTTTATTTTTACTCTGTGCATGACTACCCGTCTCAGGTGTGTTTCTTGTAGACAACATATGGTAGGATTTTGGTTTCGAATCCACTCTTCTTTTTGCTTCCATTTTATGGTAGAGTTTATCCCACTCACATTCAGTTACAATTATAAACTGTGTATTCCCATAATTATCAACTGTGTATTCCCAGACATTTTGATTCACTCTCTTTTTCCTGCCCTTTCTTCTTTCAGTATTTCGTTCTATACCAGTGTTTTGTTTCTAATCAGTTCCCCTATTCCCCTCCCTTATTGTACTTCCCTTTCTTCCCCCTCCCATCTCATTCCCCTCTTATTGTTCTTTAGGGTCTTTTTAAACTATGCCGCCCCCACCTTCTCCCTCCCTCGTATTGCTTCCCTCCCCACCAGTCAGTTTGTTACCCTTCTACTTTTCTATAGGGTATGAATCAATTCTCTGCCCCAATGGATCTGATTGTTCTTCCCTCTTTAAGTTAAATTCCATGCACTTAAGAATTAAATATTTCCTTTCTCCAACCTATTTACCCTTCCATTATATTGGCCTTCTCTCCTGTTCACACCACACACTTCTTTATAAAATATAAATTTACTCCATTTTGTCTGTTTTCCCATTTCTCTTTATATTATCTCCTTTTTTACCTTTACTTTTATATGTATTTATACATACATACGTATATATGTATGTGTGTACATACATATATCTTGACATTTCATTCTATACAGTTTGTCCCTGTTCCTTCTAAGTATACTTCTTCTAGCTACCCTGTTGATAATAACAATTTTTAAGACATCAATATCTTCTTTTCTCATAGGGATATAGGTCAATTGAACTTATTGGGCCCCTTAAAGAAAAGGATTTTTGTTGTTGTTGTTTTTCCCCGCTCTCTTAATTACCTTATGGTGATTCTCTTGAGTTCTGTGTTTGGGCAGCAAACTCTCTTTTCAAGTCCAGTTTTTTCTTCATAAATGCTTGGAAGTCTTAAATTTTGTTGAATGACCATACTTTCCCCTACAAGAATATAGTCAGTTGTGCTGGATAGTTAATTCTTGGTTGTAGACCCAGCTCTCTTGCTTTCCAGAATATTATATTCCATGCCTTCTGGTCCTTCAGTGTAGATACAGGCAGATCCTGTGTTATCCTAACTGTGGTTTCCTGGTATCTGAATGACTTCTTCTTAGCAGCTTATAATATTTTTTCCTTGGTCTGATAGTTTTTGAATTTGGCTATAATATTCCTGGAAGTTGTCAGTTGTGGATTAAATGTAGGAGGTGATCTGTGGATTCTTTCAATTTCCACTTTTCCCCCTTGTTCGAGAATGTCAGGACAGTTTTCTTGTAAAATTACCTGTAGGATGATGTCCAGGCTTTTCCTTTTGCCATGATGTTCTTCAATAATTCTTAAAATGTCTCTTTGAGATGTGTTTTCCTGGTCTGTGGTTGTCAATGAGGTGTTTCATATTCTCCTCAAATTTTTCATTTTTTAATTTTATTTTATTTATTCTTGCTGCCATAGGAAGTCATTTGCTTCTAATTGTTGAATTCTAATTTTTAAAGACTGAATTTCATCCCTGGCTTTTTAGTCATTCTTCTCCTGGGCTGATTTTCTTTGTAGATAATCTTTCACCTTCTTTGCTTTGTTTTTCAGCTGGTTAATTTGGCCTTTTAAGACATTATGTTCTTGTTTTAGGTCATGTATTTCCTTTTCCCAATTGTCTTCAGCGTCTGTTGATTGTTTTTTAAGTTCTCAAGTTAATTGAATTTTGAGTTCTTGAATTAATTGAATTTTAAGTTTTTCCAAAGCCTGTGTCCATTTCACGGAAGTTTCTATGTTTTTTTCTTGGTGTTCCTTTATATTCTTCTGATCCATTTGCTTTTTGTTCAATTTTTGGATAGAAGCTGTCAATTGTGGTTTCTTTTTTCTTTTTTCTGTTGTTCACTCATATTTTTTCCTTATTTCTCCCCTGTAATTGACTGTAATCTTAGTCCTCTGATCATTTTTTTATCTGTGGGTTTGGGCTATTCAGTCCTGGGAGGGCTTCTTCTCTGTTTTGTTGATTAATTAGGTTATTGGAGACCTGAGGCCAGATTTTCCTGAGCTGGTGGTAAAAGGAAAATAAGTGAATTAGGCTTCTTTCACTATAGTCTGTGGGGGAGAGTTGTTGCAGCTTCTCTGTTCTTTAAAGACTTCTTGTCTGCTGTATTGATAGGATTAAGCCAGGTGTGGTTGATCTGCACAGCTCCAAGTGCCATGAGGCCAAAACTGTGAGAGAAATGGGGGAATAGCACAAGATGGAGCATATGTTTACCCTCTCTGGGTTTCTCGCCCAGCAGCCTCCCTGCTGTCCATGATCAGAGCCTTGAGTTTGGCACAGCTCTGCCAGCAAGCACTCCCTCAGACTAGTACCCCAGCCCACCCAGAGATTCCAGGATCTGCTGGAGACTCAGCACATTAGGTGGAGGAGGGGATCTGGGATCTTCCTCTTTTCTTTCCCTTCCCACCCCAACAGTTCCAAGAATTCAGGCTTTTTTCCCCTCTTTTTTTCTACATACCTTTTAAGTTGGGTTCAGCTGGACGATCCCCCAGCTCTGTTCTGTTGTCAGATTTGGTTTTCTGTTCCCTTGGAGCCCTTTGTCCTTTATAATAATTATAAGGAGCCAGTATCAATGTTTGATAGAAGGGAAGAGAGAGGGTCTATGAGGTGAGACTCTCTTCTAGCTCTCCCCTCCCACAAAATCTGCACTACAGAGACTTTAAGGGGGTGTCACCTCGAAACTGGATGACCTGGATTGTCATGCCACTCCACAGGAGTTGGGGGCAAGACTTACCTATAAGATGAGGTATGGGGGACCCCAATCCAATTCTGAATGAGAATGTGGTTCATGCAAGCCTCCCCCAAGGTCAGTCAACTTCATAGTGGGTGGTCTGGCTCCAAGATAGAGGCAGCCAGACCAAGCTATGATTCCCTCCCCCTCGTTGTCACTCAGGCACTCTGGAATGCTATATGACTAATGAATAGCTTTTATTATTCAAAATTTAGGGGTTGGGGAAAGGGGTGAAGGGCAGAAGGATTTTGGGGTACCCTCTTCTCTATTTCTATGGGGTCTGTCACTTGGGTGGGAATCTTTGGGGTTCCCACTCCTAAGTGTCTCCCACCTCTTCTCCTTCTGTTTCTGTTTCTCTCCTTTTCTATAATTGCAAGTTAGACCAGAAAGGGTCTTTCAGTAAGGTTGGGTAAAGGGAGAAGGAGCCTAAGAGATTGCTCCCAAAATGGAGTCCCAAAACTTAGCTAAATCATTGGTTGAAGTCTTGCTGGGTGAGAAGCGATGGGATGCCTTTGACCAGGGAATCAGGGTTTCAATGTCCAAAGAAAGATCCCCAGGAAGCCCTCAGGATTGGATTCAAGCTGAGATGTTCTCCTCCTCCCTCTCTCCATCCTCCACCAGAAGCCCTTTTCTCCCCCTTCCTCTTCTGGAGCATTCCCCAGAATCCTCTCTGGTCTTAACTGTCACCAACTGTCACCAACTGTCAGCCACTCCTTCTCTGGCTCCTCCTGTCCCATCCACCTTACACAAATCCTATTCTTATACCTTGATGGTGGTAAAGGGCTTTACGGAAGTCTGGAGCCTTACTGCTTCTACACCACCATCTTTCCAGCATTCTATTATAAACTTTTAAACAATGGAATGATATAATGAAAGGTGTTTAAGAAAACTAACTCTAGCAATGATATTCATTTTGGATGGGGTGGTACTAGGATTGGGGAGGCCAGCTGGGAGAGTGTTGTAGGAATCCAAAAATATTTCTCTTAGAGGAAGAGTTCTTAATTTTTTATGTTATAATGTGCCCTATTGGCAATCTAGTGAAGTTTATAGAACTTATCTCAGAATAACATTCTCAAATGAATAAAATAAAATCCTTAGGATTAGAAGGAAATCAATTATATTGAAAGTCACTAAAATACTTTTAAAACAAATTGGTGATATAGAAATTTGTCTAGCAGCAAGTCTAATAATTGCAGTAATTTCAAAATAGTGATGAATATAAATAACATTTCAAGATATCTATAATGAATATAAGATAATATAAAAAATCTATGTTCTCCAATCTATGTGCATTATTGCCCACATCCATAATTAAAGGAAATGCTAACTCTTACTTAGACCAGGTAAAACAAAGATGTACCTTTATATGTCAAGGTCACAGATGCCCTGAACCTGTTGAGGCTTGGGAACCCCAAGTTAGGAACCTGTGTCTTAATCTCTAGCTCAGAATTATAATATCAGATGAAGAGATTTTTCTCTTCCCTTTCATTGCTTTCTGTGTAGACAAAACACTGTGTATTCCATGGAAAAATCAACTGGGAACCATATAACAGACATATCTCTCACTAATTAGACAAATTTGTTCAAAGAAAACTATCCATAAAACCTCTCTTCCTCCATATGTGTATCATATACCATGCCTGCTATAATGGAATTTTCTTGATAAAAAAGTAGGATCAGATCTTCCTTCAAGTCCCAAGTGAAATTCCATCTTCTGCAAAATGTCTTTCCTGATCTTTTATAATTCTAGTGACTTTCCCTCTGTTGATCCTCTCCTATTAATCCTGTGTATATCTTGGTTGTACATAGTTGTTTAAATGTCATCTCCCCTGTTAGCCTGAGCTCATTGAGAGTGGAGGCTTGTATTTTTGTTCTGTTTTATCCTCAGCATTTAGCACAATCCTTGGCACGTAACAGACATCTAGTAAGAGCTCTATGACTGACTAATTAAATAGTGAAAGAACTTCAAAGGTACTCTAATTCAATTTGTTCATTTTCTAGATGAAAATACTGAGGCCCCGGGGGCAGCTGGGTAGCTCAGTGTATTGAGAGCCAGGCCTAGAGATGGGAGGTCCTAGGTTCAAATCTGGCCTCAGACACTTCCCAGTTGTGTGACCCTGGGCAAGTCACTTGACCCCCATTGCCTACCCTTACCACTCTTCTGCCTTGGAGCCAATACACAGTATTGCCTTCAAGATGGAAGGTAAGGGTTTTAAAAAAAAAAAAAAGAAAATACTGAGGCCCAGAGGAATTCAGAGATTTAGATTTGGGAGAGACCTTAGTGTGGTCTTTTTTTTTACTGATGAAAATTCTAAAAATAGGAAGTTAAGTAACTTGGCAAATTCAAAGAAGTAGTAAATGACAGATGTAAATTTGAACTTGGGATCTTTGGTTCCATATCCAAGGCTTTTTCCATTGTTTCATGCTTTACAGAGAGAAAAATAGGTATATATTTCTTTTGCCTTCTAAAATGAAAATTCCTGCAGTATATACCTCTAAAATGAAGGAAAGAAGGGAAAAAATTATTAACTTCCTACTATGTGCCAGGGGTAGGTAGGTGGTGCAATGGATAGAATGCTAGGATGGTGTCAGAAAGACTTATCTTCCTGAGTTTGAATCTAGCCTCAAATACTTCCTAGCTGTCTGACCCTGGGCAAGTTTCTTGACTGCCTCTGTAGAATGAGCTGGCATAGGAAATGGCTAACCACTGCAGGATTTTTGTCAAGAAAACCCTGAATGAGGTCACGAAGAATAAGACTGAAAAAGGACTGAACAACATGTACCAGGGACTATGCTAAGCACTTTACAAATATTATCACATTTAATCCTGGCAACAACTGTACAAAATAGGTCAGTGTTGTTTTTATCCCCATTTTATATTTGAGGAAGATGAAAAGTAAGGGTAATTGACTTGCCCAGGATCATACAGCTAGTGTTTGAGGCCAGATTTAAGCTCTTATCTTCCTGACTCCAGGTGGTGTGTTCTATGCACTTTGATATTTCTAAAGGTTTATTATCCATTTTCTGTGTTTTTACAATCTTATTTTTCAAATATTCTCCATAAATGTTACTTTAATCTTGCTACTAATCATACATGTAAACCTCTTGAACAAATATTTATTTTAACTCGTCTGTTCATGTTGACATTATGTAGCATTGTTCCTTTCAGTGAAATTATAAAATATGACAAAATTTATTTCTATCACTTGTACTAGACAACAGGATTAAAATCTAACTAGTAAAAGGTATCATATCTTATTTATGACTTTTTAAACCAAAGTATAATAATAGTTTGTGTGTATATATCATGTTAAGGACTACGAAATACCTCTCCCATAACAACTCTGTGAGATAGTTTATATATGTATTACCCCTATTTAATAGATGAGAAAACTTGAATGAATTGTCACAAAATTAATGAGTGTGAGAGATGGGTTGGAACCTAGTTCTCTCTTCTTCATCCATGTTATTTTAATACATTATTCTTTCACTGTATGTATTAATGAACCTAAGAAGGTTCTTTTGTCTTCATCCCAAAATCATACCCCAAGCTATATTAATACTTTGAGAAACTGAGTTTTTTGCTTGTCCCTTGAAATTTCCATACTTTGAAGACTCTTCCTCTTCTGAGTCTTCCAGGTCTTTTAGTTAAGATCAACAATAGTTTTCAAATGATATTTAACTCATCTGTACTGAAGAGCTGGTTACCAAGTGAAAAAAACTAGAATTTGAAACTCAGGAACCCTCAAAGCACAGTTAATCAAACCCTGGAATTGGTATGAAGACTAGTACTTTGCTCAGTTTCAGCCATCCTATTATTGGTGAGTATCTCCAACTAGTTTTCATCACAGCCAATTCATTATTCATGGATCTAGGGAAATGTAGAGAAGGGTTGGCCAATAACAGAAGAAACTCTGTCTACTCCAAGGGCCATCTTGCCTCCTTTGTTCTTCTGTCTCATTTCTGTCATCTCTGATTATGATTCTTCTTATTCTTTTTTATGGATAGACCTGGCTTAAAACATAGAGCACTGGTCAAAAATGGGCCTTAGTATTTAATTTCCCCTCATTTATATTATTAAAGTTATCAAAGTATATTTATATTATTTGTCAATCTGGACACATTTTACGCCTGGGAAATATACAGTTTTTGTATTCCTTTCAAAGTGAAATTAAGAACTATGCTGTCTAGATAATTATTCGAAGATGAAAGCAGCCAGAAATAAAAGGCATGTCCTTTTGTAAATGTAAAATTATGAAAATAAATATTATTTTATTATCTAGATAAATTAAATTTTAATGAAAAACAAGAAAAAAGGTAAGATGAAAATAAAATTTTCCCTATTGTAAAAATAATTTCCTTTTGTCCTTGGGTTGTATTGGGAATATGACTATAAATAAGTGGTTTTCTCTGAAGATTTTACATATATCTTTTTTTTACAATATGTATATTTTACATATACATATATACATATACATATGCATATATGTATATACATGTATACACACACACACACATATATATATATATATATAAACAGGAAAAAACTTTCCAAAAGGCTGAAATAACCATTTTATTTTGCCCTCCCCAGAGTATGTTCAAAACCATTTGCATGAGATTGTCTTTAAATGTCACAATATTTTCCTCCTTAACAAAACGTTTTTTTCTAAACAAATACATTCCAAACATATATAATCATTTCAATTATTGTTTTTACAAAAAATTGTAGTATCAAAAAAAATCCACATTTAAATTGACAGGTCATTAGCACCCTCTAGTGGAAATGTATAAGTAGTTTTAACTCAAGTGGTTAGTGTTTCAGATTGACCCAAGAATAAAAGTTTTTAATTCTCTGCTGATCATTTCTTTCTATACATTTAGCTATAACCAAATGTACCAAAGTAATTCAAAGTAAAGTCAGTGTACTTACAAACGATTTTCAAAAATCAATAGACATAAAAATTCCATTTAAGCCAAAAAAAATTTGCAGTGGCCCCAATCACACTAAGTCCACTTCCTTTATTGTCAAATTGTTTTCATTTCCTTATATTGCTTCCCACAGGAAAGCACTTTTAGTACCCAGAATAACCTTGATCTGAAAGGTAGAACCTTGTTCAACTTTTAGTGTGGAATTCTTTTTTGAAACTACTCAACTTGGAGGTAGATACCTAAGGTTCACGGTACCTATTAATGCAATGAGGAGTGGCAGGGCTCTCTTCAGAATGTCAATGCCCACTCGTTGATACTTTCCAGTTCCTCAGAGAAAGTGTCATTTGGGAGTATTTTATAGCGAAGAAAACATTTGTTTGCAAATTTCAACTCTCTGCTCCTCTGCCCCTCTCTTTCCCATTTTTGACCTGGCCTTCTATATGCCTAAGCAAAAGGAACAGAAAACACCTTGTACAAAAGCACCAAAATTTCCTCTCTTGCATGCATTCTTATGAAATTAAAACAGGAGAAATTTTTAAGAGGAAGAGAGTGGGAAGGAAACATGTTATATTATATGTTAGGAAAATCATGTTCTGATTTTTCACTGACTGCTCCTTGATTTTAATTAGTCCTGGGTGTATGACCAGGTGCTTATTTCCATGGCTGTTACATAAGTATATGTAGTTTAAAATTCATTAGAATAATCAACTTACACATCTTCAGCTCTTAAAGTGCTGTATGAACCTGTAGGCCAAGGGTAAGTGCCAAGAATTTTATGAAAAGGTTCTTTAAAAACCCTGCAGCTTACATTATTAAGACTGAATGTAATTGAATGTCAGAAGATATTGTGATTTATAAAGTATTCCTTACCTGGTATGTAATAAAAACCCTTGGCACTATGTTCTAATATTTAGTAAAACATGAGAGTTACTTTATTTCCAAAAGACAGCTTAACCTAGAACCTTTTATCATCTTACAGTATATCCCTCCTTCCAGTCTTCTTTTTACCAGTGCCTTTATGCTTCATTTTAAGTGAAGGAACTTTAGCACCCCATTTTTTTCTAAGCAAAATTTGTTTTCCTATTTTTGAATACTTGATTCACATAGAAAATATGTAAAAAATTGAAGTCTAACATTTTAGCAAACATGCTATAATTTAGATATTCAAATGAATGACCTACTCTTCAAAGTAGGCAGGCATATTGGAAGGCTATACAGTCTAATTATTTAAAGTCCCTTTTTTGAAATAGCCTTCAGAGACTTCAACACTTTTTTGGGGGGGAGGGCTGGGGGAAGTTACCTTATTGCTGGCAAATTTTCATCCTGTAAGTGTGGATGTGGTTTTTTGAAACAGCCAGAGGCTATTCTAGCCATGTCTGATAATGTCATTTTTCAGTCAAAAACAAGGTGTGACTATGAAGAAAGGAGATGCATTTTCCTTCAAGGGCTCATAAGTTGGCTGTCAAGGCAGTTCCAAGTATCAGATTCCAAAACAAATGATAAATATTGGTAGAATCTTTGGGATGTTACTAGACTACTAAAGTGACTCCTTAATCATTCATATTACTTTTTTAATCATAACTTGCACTAAGAAAAAATGTCATGATGGAAAAATGAATCAAATGGTGGAAGCAGAGGGAAAGTAATTATTTCAGTCAATACTAAGAAACAAGTCCCTCTCTTTTCTAATGTTTTTCAACATGTAGAAAAGTAAAATTGTATTATATTTTGTTAAATGTACATTTGAAAAGGATTTGAAAATTTAAGTCACTATATTTTAAAAATAACCTAAGAATTTAAAATAAAAAAGTAGAAGTAAACAATGGGAAATTAAATTCAGATGAAAAGAACAGTAAAAAACTACATTTTGAGAGAAAAAAGTTTTTAAATCATTCATAGGACTTTAAATTAAGTTATATGATCTAAATTTTATAATAAAAATTTCACATTAACATGTAAGTGTATCAATTTTTATAATATAACATGTTTTCATTATAATCAAAAATGAATAAAATTATTCACTTCTTGAATGTTTCCAGGTTCCTTTATCTGCCAGCTGCTAAAGCCCCCTGACTTCTGACACAGGCACACCTAAGAGGACAGGGAAGGACTCAAAAGGTATTGTCAAGGATGCCAGGTATTATTGACTTTATGATAGAGTCATCAGCGCCCAGCCCTTTGGTGTATTCTGTTCCCAAGGCCTCAGGCAGCTTGCCACACAATCCAAGGAGAAGATTTTCCCAGAAAGATACACAACAAAGGAAAGCCACCTAGGTAACCAGATTCCCCAGAGCTATAGGGCTCTGCCCAACAAGACCTCTCCTGATTCTCTCCTATCATCCTGCACATTTCCATAAATTTGACATTTAACATACCGGTCACAGAGAGAAGGAAGGAAGGAAGAGAGAGAGAGGAAGAGAAAGAAAAAAGAAAGAGAAAGGAAGGAAGGAAGAGAAAGGAAGGAAAGAAAAGAGAAAGGGAGAAAGAAAGAAAAAAGAAGGAAAGAAAGAAAGAGAATAAGTGAGGAAGAAAGAAGGAGAAAGGAAGGAAGGAAGAAAGAAAGAAAGAAGAAGAGAAAGGAAGGAAGGAAGAAAGACAAAGAAAGAAAGACAAGGGAAGGAAGGAAGAGAAAGGAAAGGAAGAAAGAGAAAGGAAGGAAAAGAAAGAAAGAAAGAAAGAAAGAAAGAAAGAAAGAAAGAAAGAAA
>NC_058132.1:609294797-609314538 GCF_016433145.1 Gracilinanus agilis | reverse complement strand
GAAGGAAAGAAGAAAGGAAGGAAGGAAGAAAGAAAAAGAAGAGAGAAAGAAAAAGAAGAGAGAAAGAAAAAGAAAGAAAAGAAGGAAGGAAGGTAGGAAGGGAGGGAGGAAAAAGAAAAGACAAAGGAGGGAGGGAAGAGAAAGGAAAAAGGAGAGAGGGAAAGAAAGAAGGAAAAGAAGTAAGCCATGTTCATCTATATAATAAGCAATGATGTAGGGAACTAATAGGAACTCTTTTAGTTTAATATTTTCTAAATTAAATGATCTCTTATCAAATGAATATTGATTTTATGTTGAATTTTTAAGCACAGCAATCAGTTCTAGAAATCTCATTGAAACTTCAAGATCATTGTTATAGTTTGAAACTTTTACCAAATTCATATCAAGGTGCCATGGCATAGGGAAAAAAGCAAACCAAAAATTAGACCAAGGTTCAAACCCCAGCTCTTCTCCTTATTACTTATGATTTGAGTAAATCACTTAAACCCTTCTGGATATCAGTCTTATCATCTTTCCAATGAAGGAGCTGTCCTCTGTCTTTGTCAGACCTCATCTAGAAGATGGTGTTGAGATGATCATCACTTTACTTTAATGGGAAAACAAAGAATGCAACTTTTAGTTTTTTTCTGTGCCTATTCTTCAACTTTAAAGATTGTCCTCCTCAAAAGATTAGAAAAGAATTGTGCTTTTTTCCAATAAAGAAAATTACAGATCACCTTTGGGCATCTGTTAAAGCTCAGCAGCAAAACTCTTTCCTCCACGCCCACCGACATAATCAGATGCCCAGGAGTATGACCTTGCTTGTGCACCAGGAATCGACATCACATTGCTATGAGACTCACATGCATTTATGAAGTGCAAAGTATAGGGACAAGCTAATGTAAGCCTGACTGAAAATATTAGGGGCTAGGCATGGAATAGAATACTGAGAATGACAGACTGAAGAGACTGTACTAACAAGTCCAACAGGTAAGGTGGAAGGAACCAGAGGAGTGGAACATGCATGCCTTTCGATATATTACATCACTACTGTTGGGTATTTTCTTTAGTTAATATAATGGTCATGAAAGGCAGCAGATTAACAGAAATTTGGTTTGGACAATTGCCTTGCTGATATGTCAGTCCTGACACCAAGGTGAAAGGAAGTTTATTTTTCATATTCATAGCTCCTGTAGTCTTTCCATAAAAGAAAGAAGCACTTCAACCTAGTTCTTCCTCATAGAAAACTCCCTTGTGAAGTACAGGAGAGCTCATGGCATAGAAAAGAATTCAAGACTAATAATTTGGGCTCCATCTTCATGAGACTACAAGTTCAAATTACTATCCACCAGCATTACCCAAACACACACACACACACACACACACACACACACACACACACACACACACAAACTCATACACTATAACTTTACTTTTAACAGAAGCAAAAAATCAAGGCAGACAAAATTTATTATGTTTAGTTTAGCTATACATAAACTTAATACTATCAACAACCATCCAACTATTTTTCCACTGATTATGCTGATTATTTAAGAAGTGCATTTCCATTGATTGTTCATGTCAAATAAATGCCTAATTATTTCCCTTTTTGTTTTCAATTAACATCAGAGAATAATGGACATATATGAAATACAAGACCTTAAAAAGATGATTTATGTGAAATCTCTGATTTCAAACAAAATTTTTATCACATGTTTATATATCAAGGTACATAAAACATGTATTGTTTTTCTCATTTAAAAAAATGTTTGTCAAACTTCTGTGATGTTCAAGGCATTGGTCATACCCCAAAAGAATGATACCAGCCTTTTGGATATAATACCTATACTGCATAAGCAGTATTGCATTGTGAATAATGTTCTGAACTTGGATTCAGAAAGGTCTGCATTCAAATCTAGTCTCTGTCATTCAGCTATGTATCCATGGACAAGTTAACTAATTTATTTGGGCTTTAGTTTCTTCACTTATAAAATGGGGTTAGGAATACATGTAATAACTTACAGAACTATAGGGAGGCACAAGTGAGATAACATTAGTAAATACTTATAAACATTTAAGTGATATATTGTTATATAATATATAATGTTGGCTATTATTATAAATATAATACATATACTTTTGTGTACATATACACAATTATGTATATTTGATTGTGTTACATTATTATTTATGAAAATATAGATACAATGTTGGCTATTATTATAAATATAATACATATACTTTTGTGTACATATACACAATTATGTATATTTGATTGTGTTACATTATTATTTATGAAAATATAGATACAAATTAATTTATGAAACATGATAGATGGGAGGCAAATGGAACTATCAAGGGTTTCAGAAGCTTTAACCTCTCTTGTCATCACAAATCTTCAACATTTCCTTGATCTATCAGTATACTCACTCAGATTTTCAAAATTATTTATAGAAGTTCTAGTCTTTGATACAAATGGGGACTCAACCATGCCAGTCCATCCTGTGTGATTCTTCTCAACACTGTCCCAAAAGCTTAACATGTGGGGTGCAGGAGAATGACCCAAACTGTCAGAAACCTTCTTCAGTTTCTCCCTATATTATGAGTCCTACTGGAGCATCTTTTATAACTTTGCCAGAAATCAATGTCAAGTTCTTTTTTTATATATATATAGTTTTCTGGTTCTGTTCTCTTTACTCCTTTTTTTTTTTAATAGGAAATTTTTCCTTCTTCAATCTGATGTGACATTCCATTTCCCACTACATTTCAAAAATTGCTGATAGTAGATTCACAATTATATCTTTCAATTATTTTAATATGTTAGGATGAAGTTTATCTTATGCACTCATTTATTGCTATTAGATGCTCTTCTCTTTGTCTCTTTATTTGTCTTAGGCAGTCTTATTAATCATTTTTGTTCTATTCTTTTTAGCCCAAGGGTTATTCTTGGCAGAGAAAATAAAAGAAGAATATTTCCTTCTTTCCATTTTCAGTTAATTTCATTTTTTCCACTCTAAGCAACATTCTGATTAGTCTTTTGATCCTCATCTTTTCTGCAGTAGATATAGAAATCACTTTCCTTAGCTCTCTTTGGCAGTCTAATTCATTCTGAGTTCTAGTGTTTCTGACACTAGTTGTACAATATTCATCTTCTATTTTAGATATATTTGCTTCCACATTCTCTGAATGTCTCCTAAAAAATCCAAATTCACAACTTAAATTTAAATTCTTAATTAGCATGCAACATAGGAAAGAGTACTGCATTATGAATCAGAGTATTTAGATTCAAATTTTTACTCTACCTTTTCTTGTCCATGTGACCTTAGAGAAGTCTTAATTTAACCTTTCTGGATCTTAGTTTCCCATATATAAAATAAAACATTGAACAAGATGACTTCTAAGATCCTTTCTATCTGTAAATTATTGATTCTATTATAGTACCCATTCTAGGGCTGCTTATCCAACTACCATTTATATTGGCAAGCTCAGTCCTAGCAGGACAATAGACTCTATTCAGGGTTCTCAGAGTAACCCTGAAAAGCTGGGTGATTTTCTAGTAACATCTCTTATAAACCCTCATCCAGTGTGTTCAACACTGATTATCAGCCAGAATTAACTAACTTTAGAAAAGGTATTTATACAAGCAAGTAGATAAAAAACGGTTGTTACAAAAAAAAAAAAAAAACCCATACCCCAAACCAGTGTGGTACCCTGTCTCTTGTATATAAAAGATCCCTTGAGAGAGTAGGCTTTATAATGCAGGATTTCTTGCATTTGCAATATTACCCTAGGCAATCCTGTCAGCAGAATGGAACACTGGCCTAGCAGGTGCCATCCCAAGTGCCAACTGACAGTTGGTCTGTGACTATATAAGGCCCTGCAAATCCAACCTTGGGGTTCTGATTTTCTTTTACCTCACCCAGACACCCAGCTACCCCTGATCTTCCCCTTGGGGACCCCAGGAAGGACTGAAGGGAGGTGGGTTGTGGAATGTGGGTGGGAATTAGTTTAGAGTAGCCTAGTGGTTAGAGACATCCCTAGAACAACTCAACAACTTCATCTGTTTAGCTGGTGGATCAAATAACATCAGGTCAGTGTCAAGTTATCTCTGACTGAGGGCTGGTTCCCTCAGCCTGACCAGACCTTCCAAGTCATTGCCAACACTTGGCAGTTGCCCCTAGCAATATCTTAACAAGACCTTAAAACCTCTTACCTTAGTTTTCCCTTTCTAGTTTAAATAAATCCCTTAGCCTAAATCTGTGAGTCCCTGTGATTCCTTCAACTTGACCAAGGCTAAGGGGACTAAGGAAAGGAGGGAATATTGAGGAGTTGAGGTTACTGTGAAGCTAAGCCTCCATTGTAACCAGGAAGTAGAGTCCCATTTCCTGCTGGGTTCTGCTCTCACCCAATAAGAAGGCAGTTACTTCAGCAGGGAGGGGCCACCTACTTAACACCTTAAAGGAGCCTGTAGCTGGCAGTGGAGATTCACTGGGCACCTCAACTAACTCCAAAATCTCCTGCTAGTTTAGTTACAGGCTCCCAGGCCACTGGACTCACTTTTACCATCATCATCATAATATCCATTACATTATTATTAACTTAGTGATAGCATATAGGCAAAGAATAGTTTACTGTTTTCAAGCTTTTAATTCAATTCTTACATAACATGTGCATGGATTGGACCTTGGTGTGGACTTGGAGTAGTATAGCCCCTTTCATTAATTTTGGACCCCATACTCTCTTTGAGTTAGTTTGCTCACTCCAACCTACTCTCTCAGTGTGAGGTCTATATTACCAAAGAAAGACCACCAACATAGAGCTACAATTTAAAATCTATCAGGGTTCTACAGGTAACTATTTTGGGTTTTGGGAAAAGAGTAACACATCCCACAAACAACCTCAATCAAATCTTGAAATGTGTCATTAAATGGCAAAATGAGGAGACTTACCTATAGACTCTGTAATCATCAAATTATTTGCAATTAAAAGAAAAGGAAGAAAAAGCAAACATCTGGAATCAGAGATGGGTTAAAAAATTAAAAGACTCCAATATAATAGAAATAGACCAATTTATGAATTATGAGTATTGGGTAAACTCTTTTACCATCCTCTTATTTGTAAAAAAGTAGAGTAGTAATAAAGAATGGGAAAAAGATAAGAGGACAAAGTAAAAGAAAATACACATTAACAATCATAACTGTGAATGTGAATGGGATTTACTCACCTATAAAATGGAAAGAAATGTGAGCATGGATTGGAAAACTGAATTGAACTATAAATTGCTTACAAGAAATATACATTAAAGATAAAATTCACATAGTGTTAAAATGATGGACTTCAATAAAATCTATTACATTTAACTGAATTAAAAATGCAAGAGTAGTAATCATGATTATCTTTAAAGGCACCATGAATAATGAATCAACATCAATTATATATAAAATCATAGGCTCCAAATACTTAAAAGAAAAGCTAACTAAAATGCAGGGAGGAATATACAGTAAAACTGCATTAATAAGCAATCTCAGTGTATACAGTTCAGACCTCAGCAAAAGTAATAAAAAATAAACAATAAGGAAGTTAAGGATTTGGAAAGCACTTTAGAAAAAATAAAGATGGTATATCTCTGATGATTATTAAATGGGAATAAAAAGAAATTTATATACCCCTCAGCTATGTGTAACACTTGCAAAAACTGACTATGTTTTGAGGCATGTAGACCTACCAAAGATGCAGAAACTAGAAATACAAAAAATATACTTTATTGTTTACAAAAAATAAAAAGTTGTATTAAATAAAGTGCCCTTAAGAAAATAATTATAAAGCAATTGGAAATTAACATGTCTAAAGAACTGTTGGGTCAAAGGATGGATCATAGAAACTAAAGAAAGATTCATTAAGGAAAATGACTAAAATTATTGGATAAAACAAAAGTAGTTAGCATTTTAAGGAAAGATCTACATCTAAATATTTTCATTCATGAAAGAGAGAAAGAATACATCAATAAAATAGGTAAAAAGCTAAAAATAAAACTTGAAAGGGATATCAACCTCCTCAACAAAGCAATAAAATAGTATTGAGCTAATAAGTATTATCATATTTATTTTATTTTAAAAATAATATGGGTAAAGTTAGCTGGTCTGATTTTAGGAAGTGAAGGATAGCACAGAGCAACCAGTTACCTTTAGAGTTCTTTATTCTCTCAAACTGTAGATGACACTAAAGTGCAATCATTAAAGTATAACAGAATTCATCTCTCCTCCATTTAGAAGGCTCCCAGCCAGTGTTGTGGTAGTAAACCATTTAATAAACAGCAATTTCTTCCATTCAGTTCAGAGCTTGCTTTTGCTCAGTGACTCATCTTTCAATTATAATTTAAAACTTGCAAAAACTTTCTTTTGGTTAGTTATGAAATCACCATCCTTTATTTAATCATCCCATAATCTTGGAACAGCCATTTGATTTATGATGGGGTAGGTTTAACCTCTTAAACTCTAAATATGGCTATATTCAAATAAGCTTAGAGACCCCAATGTCCTGCAGTCTCAGTAATTTCTGAATCCATATGACTACTTCAGCTCTCTTTTTGGTCTTCCTAGCCATTTGTATTTCATATGTTAAGCCTTCTTTTATTATGTATGTATTTTAAGTTTTATATGGACAAAAGTTATTTTTCTGCCTCTTTTTGAAACCATTTGAAATGATACCTATCCTTAAAAAGTTAATTCTTTTTCCTTTAAGCTAAATTTCATTTATTGTTCCCAAAGTCTTTTTTCTATTTCCCTCTGTGAAAGAAGTACCTTATATTCTCTACACAGTGAATATTGTTGTGTAAAAATAATATTAGGTGAGCAATGCAAGGCACAAGGTATGCTAAAGAGACTCTTGTTTATGAAAAGTAAATAATTTATTTAAATATATATAAGAGAAAAAGGATTTCTAATTCTAAGGTATTCTAACTCCACCCAAATAAACTCCCAGGTCCTGCAAGGAACTGCGTCTCCTGTGGTTCACAGGCTACACTAATCCTCCCTGATCTAACTAGCCAAATTTAAACTCAACCACACTAACTCTTAACTTTGCCTTTAAGTTGTAAAGATAACCAAGGCTAGCTGGTTGAACTTCCACAAAAATTAGGTTAGGACTCTGAGTCTTAACAGATGCAGAGTCCAAAGCAAAGACCAGTTATTTTGTTTGGTCTTTTCACAGTTTAACCAATCTATAGACAGTAACAGATAAATGAATAGTGTTTCCCAAGTTGGAAAAGAAAACACACCCTTACTTCAAGTCTTTCCCTCAGACTGAGATGGAAAGAGGCAAAGATGTTACCTTCTACAGCTCTGAGAGAGAAAGAAAACTGCATGTGGCTCTGTTGACTGCCAGAAGCCCCTCCTGGAATGCCACACCCAGCCTGTGAAACTGTCATAGAAAAAATGATTATAACTGCCACCAGTTGAAATTAACACTCTCTCTTAGCTCTGTTTGAAACTTTATTTCTTCCTCAAGCCAGCTTCTCTGCTTCTTATCTTTAAGCTAATAAAACAATACTTATTTCTAATATCATCCTTATAGTTTCCCCCTTCAAGCATATGGAGAGATAAAAGATCTCTCCCATATGCTCCCTATTCTATGTAATTCTAAAGCTATACCTAATCTTATTATTTATTATTTTTCCTTAAAAATAGTCTTAATCTTATGCTTATCTTATCCTATTCTTATTGCTACACCTATATCTATGCTAACTTGTACTAGGGATATAAATTAAAGAAAAGAAAATTTCAATGAAAACAAATAATTAATGAAAATATAGTTGCACAAATGCAAGTGCAAAACATACAATTACAGAAATTCAAAATGCAAAATGCAGAGTGGCTCAACTTCCGGGTTAAGATGGCTGCAGAGTAGAAGCTGGGCTCTTAGCACTCCTATCCAACCAATACATGATACCTCAAAAGGACACAAAACCCAAATCCAGATGAATGAAGGGACCCCACAACAGGGTGCAGCATTGAAGGTACGAGGGATTTGGGCATTTCCATGCTATAAGGGGGGTGAAATAGCTCTCACTAAATCACAAGCTGATCAATCCACCCCCACCCCCACCCCACCTATAGTCCCAGAGCAAGTGCACAAGAGTTAGAGCAAGCATGAGGCATTCACTAAGTAACTAAGTTCGTGTCAACTAACTGGTATCACCAGGGGCTTGCTCCTGAGAGAAGTAAGACTTCAGACCCCAAGAGGATAAAAAATGTAGACTTTGAGCTAAGACCTTGAGCATGGTTCCTTCGGTGCAAAACTAGAGTGGAGGGGTGACAGATGGTAGAAGCAGTGAGCTTAGACTCGTAAAGGAGCCTCAGGCAGAGGAGCAAGAAAGGACACCACCAGGAGGCTTGACCCTGAGAACAGCTAGACTTGAGACCCCAGGAGCCTAAAGAGCACAGACCTTGGGTGCCAGGATAAAGCTGAGAGGGGCAGCACTGCTCTGTGTGACTCAAGTAAAAACTGCTCCACAGCTCTATACACAGAGAGCCTGCCTGCCTCACCCAGACTTTTGACTGAGAAGGAAAAACCAACATAATAATGGCAAGCAATGCCCAAGAATTAACCAAGAGAGGGGGGGCAGCTGGGTAGCTCAGTGGATTGAGAGCCAGGCCTAGATACCGGAGGTCCTAGGTTCAAATCTGGCCTCAGACACTTCCCAGCTGTGTGACCCTGGGCAAGTCACTTGACCCCCATTGCCTACCCTTACCAATCTTCCACCTATACAGCAATACACACAGAAGTTAAGGGTTTAAACTTAAAAAAAAGAGAATTAACCAAGAGAAAAACCAAGAGGAAAGCATTAACACTTGATAAGTTTTACACGGAAAAATCCAGTCCACAGAGCAGACAACAGAAGAGGACAAACAAGGAAACAATACAAACATTCTCCCCAAAATGAAAATTCGTCACAAGCTCTTGAACAGCTCAAATCAGAGATCATGAGAAAGATGGAAGAGAATTGGCAAGAAAAGTGGGAAAAAGCTCAAAAGGAAATTAACAGGTTAAAAGACAGAAACTCCCAATTGTAGAAAGATGCCCCCAAATCAAACGAAATGATAAGCAATTGGAGACCCAAATTAAACAGCAGGAAACCATGAAAAACAGTATAGACTAAATTGAAAAGGAAAATCAAAAGATTATAGCAGAAAATCAGTCTCTAAAGACAAGAATTAGGCAAGTAGAAGCCAATGATCTTGCAAGACAGCAAGAACTAAGAAAGCAAAGTCAAAAGGATGACAAAATACAAGGAAACATGAAATATCTCACTGAGAAAATGACAGATCAAGAAAAGAAGTCTAGAAGAGACAATTTGTGAATCATTGGTCTTCCTGAAAAATCAGAAATTAATAGAAATTTGGAGACCATAGTACAAGAAATTATCCAAAAAAACTGCCCTGATGTTCTTCAACAAAAGGGCAAAATAGACATTGAAAGGATCCATACATCACCCTCTACACTAAACCCTCAGAAGTCAACCCCCAGGAATATAATTGCCAAATTCAAGAGTTTCCAAGTTAAGGAAAAAATATTATAAGAAGCCAGAAAAAGACAATTCATATATCAAGGAACACCAATCAGGATTACACAGGATCTGGCAGCCTTCACACTAAAAGATTGCAAGGCATGGAATATGATATTCAGAGAGGCAAGAGATTTTGGTCTACAACCACTGATCATCTACTTATGATAACTGACTATATACTTCCAGGGAAAAGTATGGGTATTTAACAAGATAGAAGATTTCTAAGTATTTGCAATAAAGAGAGTAGAACTAAATGGAAAGTTCGATATCCAACCACAAAAATCAAGAGAAACATAAAAGGGTAAATAAGAAAGAGAGGGGAAAGAAAAAGAAAACTCTTATTTTTATTTGCTTCATTAAGGGCTTCAATATGATCATATTATTTGTATTCCTATATGGAGAAATGTTATGTATAATTCTCAAAAATTGTATTCACTATTATAGTGATTAGAAGAATTATTCATAAGGAGAGGTTGGAGGACTAAATGGTCTAAGATGATATGGAAAAAAATAAGAGGGAGAGAGGAATAGAAGATGGCAGCAAGAGAAGCTTAAAGGAATGAGAAAAATAGGATAACCTATAACACACAAAGTGGGCATGGGAAGGGGAAGAGATGAATACTATTATAAGAAGGAGAGGAAAAGAACATTAGAAGGAAATTCTTAAATTCTCAGCGGAATTAATCCTGAAAGGGAAGAGTAGCTATATCCATTGGGATATCAAATTCTATCTTACTGTATAGAGAAAGTCAGAAGGGATAAACAAAGGGGTACAGTAGGGTGTGGAGTTCAAAAAGGTAGGGAAAGAGAGGGGGGAGGAAATTCAATAGGCCTTAAAAATAATGAGAGGGGAAAAAAAGGGAGGGGGTAGAAAGGGAAGTAAACTAAGGGAGGGGACAAGGGGTACAGATTTAAAACAAACCACTGGTTTAAAAGGAAAAAGCATAAGAAGAAGGGGCAAAACTAGGAGAGGATATCAAAATGCTGGGAAATACACAGCTGATAAATTATAACTCTGAATGTGAATAGGATGAACTCACCCATAAAACAGAAGCAAATAGCAGAGTGGATTAGAAACCAAAATCCTACCATATGCTGTCCACAAGAAACACACATGAGGCAGGTAGACAGACCTAGAGTAAAAATAAAAGGTTGCAGCAAAATCTATTGGGCTTTAACTGATAAAAAGAAGGCAGGAGTGGCAATCATGATTTCTGACAAATCCAAAGTAAAAATAGATCTGACTAAAAGAGATAGGGAAGGTAATTACATCCTGATAAAAGGCAGTATAGACAATGAGGAAATAGCATTACTCAACATGTATGCACCAAAAGGTATAGTATCCAAATTTCTAAAGGAGAAACTTGCAGAGCTCAAGGAGGAAATAGTAAAACTATACTAGTGGGAGATCTAAATATTCCTCTATCCAATCTAGATAAATGAAACCAAAAAATAAATAAGAAAGAGGTAAGAGAGGTGAATGAAATCCTAGAAAAAAATAGATTAAATAGATATGTGGAGAAAAATAGTGACAAAAAGGAATACACCTTTTCAGCTATACATGATACATTCACAGAGATTGACCATGTACTAGGGCAAAGAAACATGGCAAGCAAATACAAAAGAACAGAAATAATTAATGAAACCTTTTCAGATCATAATTCAATAAAAATGATAATTAATAAAGGCACATGGACAGGAAAATAAAAAATTAATTGGAAATTAAATAATATGATTCTTCAAAATCAGTTAGTTAAAGAACAAATCATAGAAACAATTAATAATTTCATTGAAGAGAATGACAATGATGAGACATCCTACCAATATGTGGGATGCAGCTAAAGTAGTACTCAGGGGGAAATTTATATCCTTTAGTACATATATTAACAAACTAGGGAGGGCAAAGACCAATGAACTGGGCATGCAAATCAAAAAACCAGAAAGTGAACAAATCAAAAATCCACAGTTAAAAACTAAATTAGAGATTATAAAAATTAAAGGAGAAATCAATAAAATTATAAATATAAGAACTATTGAATTAATAAATAAGGCTAGAAGCTGGTACTTTGAAAAAACCTATAAAATTAACAAAGTACTTGTCAATATAATTTAAAAAGGAAAGAAGAAAGCGAAATTATCAGTATCAAAGATGAAAAGAGAAGCAATCATTAAAAACTAAATTGCCTAATTATATGGCAATAAATATAGCAATCTAGGTGATATGGATGAATATTTACAAAAATAAAAATTGCCAAATTAGCAGTAGAAGAAATAGAATACTTAAATAATCTTATTTCAGAAAAAGAAATTGAACAAGCCATCAAAGAACACCCTAAAAAAATCCCCAAGTGAATTCTATCAAACCTTCAAAGAACAACTAATCCCAATATTATACAAATTATTTGACATAATAAGCAAAGAAGGAGTTCTACCAAACTCCTTTTATAACACAAATATGGGACTGATCCCAAAGCCAGGTAGAACAAAAACAGAAAAAGAAAACTACAGACCAATCTCCTTAATGAACATAGATGCAAACATCTTAAATAGAATACTAGCAAAAAGACTTCAGCAAATGATCACAGATGTTAATCATTATGATCTGGTTAGATTTATACCAGGAATGCAAGGATGGTTCAATATTAGGAAAACCATTCACATAATTGACCCTATCAACAAGCAAACCAACAAAAAAAAAACCACGTGTTTATCTCAATAGATGCTGAAAAAGCCTTGGAAAAAATACAACACCCATTCCTACTAAAAACACTAGAAAGTATAGGAATAGAAGGGCCTTTCCTAAAAATAATAAATGGCATATATCTAAAACCATCAACAAACATCATCTGCAATGGGGATAAATTAGAAGCATTCCCAATAAGATCAGGCATCAAGGATGCCCATTGTCACCTCTATTATTTAACATTGTACTAGAAACACTGGCAGAAGCAATTAGAGAATAAAAAGAAATTGAAGGTATTAAAATAGGCAATGAGGACACTAAGCTATCACTCTTTGCAGATGATATGATGCTCTACTTAAAAAATCCTAGAGAATTAACTAAAAAGTTAGGGAAAATAATCAACAACTTTAGCAAAGTTGCAGGATACAAAATAAATGCACACAAATCATCAGCATTTCTATATATTTCCAATACATCACAGCAGCAAGAGTTAGAGAGAGAAATTCCATTTAAAATCGCCCTAGACACTATAAAATACTTAGGAATCAATCTGCCAAGACAAACAGAGGAATTATATGAACACAACTATGAAACCCTTTTCATACAATTAAAACTAGATATAAACAATTGGGAAAACACTGATTGCTCATGGGTAGGATGAGCTAACATAATAAAAATTACCATCCTACCCAAATTAATTTACTTATTTCATGCTATGCCTATGAAACTACCAAAAAACTTTTTTACTGAATTAGAAAAAAATATAACAAAGATCATTTTGAAGAACAAAAGATCAAGAATATCAAGGGAAATAATGAAAAAAAATGTGAAGGAAGGGAGCCTAGTAGTACCAGTTCTTAAACTGTACTATAAAGCAGTAGTCATCAAAACAATATGGTACTTGCTAAGAGACAGAAGGGAGGATCAGTGGAATAGATGGGGTAAGCAACCTCAGCAAGACAGTCTATGATAAACCCAAAGAACACAGCTTTTGGGACAAAAACCTACTATTTGACAAAAACTGCTGGAAAAATTGGAAAACAATATGAGAGGGATTAGGTTTAGATCAACATCTCACACCCTATACCAAGATAAATTCAGAATGGGTGAGTGACTTGAATATAAAGAAGGAAACTATAAGTAAATTAGGTGAGCAAATAATAGTATACTTGTCAGATCTCTGGGAAAGGAAAGATTTTGAAACTAAGCAAGAATTAGGAAAAATTAAACAATGTAAAATAAATCATTTTGATTACATTAAACTAAAAAGTTTTTGTACAAGCAAAACCAATGCTGCCATAATTAGCAGGGAAGCAACAAAATAGGGAAAATTTTTTATGATAAAATACTCTGAAAAAGGTCAAATTATTCAAATTTATAAGGAGCTAAATCAATTGTACAAAAAAATCAAGCCATTCCCTAACTGATAAATGGCAAAGGACATAATAGGCAATTTTCAGATAAAGAAATCAAAACTATCAACAAACACATGAAAAAGTGTTCCAAATCTCTTATAATTAGAGAAATGCAAATCAAAACAACTCTTAGGTACCACCTCAAACCTAGCAGATTAGCTAACATGACAGCAAAGGAAAGTGGTGAATGTTGGAGGGATGTGGCAAAATTGCAACATTGATGCATTGCTGGTGGAGTTGTGAATTGATCCAACCATTCTGGATGGCAATTTAGAACTATGCCCAAAGGGCTTTAAAGGACTATTTGCTTTTTGATCCAGTCATAGCACTACTTGGTTTATACCCCAAAGAGATAATTAGGAAAAAGACTTGTACAAAAATGTTTATAGCCACATTCTTTGTGATGGCAAAAAATTGGAAAATTAGGGAATCTCCTTCATTTGGGGCTGAACAAATTGTGGTATCTGTTGGTGATGGAATACTATTGTGCTCAAAGGAATAATGAACTGGAGGAATTCCATGTCAACTGGAATGACCTCCAGGAATTGATGCAGAGTAAAAGGAGTAGATCCAGGAGAACATTGTACACAGAGACTGATACACTGTGGTACAATCGAACATAATGGACTTCTCTGCTAGCAGCAATGCAAGGATCCACAGCAAGGCTGAGGGTCTTATGAGAAAGAAAACTAGCCATATTCAAAGGAAGAACTGTGGGAGTAGAAATATAGAAGAAAAACAACTGTGTACATGAGCTGATGGTGATATTATTGGGGATGTAGACATTAAAGAATAACTGTAGTCCAACTATCAATAATATGGAATTAGGTCTTAATCAATGATGCATGTGAAACCCAGTGGAATTATGTGTTGGCTACGGGGGGTGGGGATGCTTTGGGGGATAGGGAAAGAACATGAAACATGTAACTATGGGAACATATTCAAAATTAAAATTAAAAATAAAAACAAAATGCTAATGCTAACTTTTGAAATACATTTGAAACAATAAAATATAGTTACAAAAAACAATTTAACTTATGTTTTACAAAAACTAAAGTCTAAAATAATAACTGTGCAAAACTCATGCAAACTGCATTTGACAAATCCTATTTGAATAATTCAAATGGAACTCTTTTATGTGCTAAGACCTTATCCTATTGCTAATACAGAAAACTAAAATTAACAACATTAAAAATGAAAATCAACTTACTATATTAATAAAATCAAAACTTTGTAACAATATAACCAAATACACATCTACAGAAATATATAGATATGTACATTTCTACACCCATGTATATGTTATGTACAAACTATTTATATGTTGCAGGAGGAAAGTAAATTCCCCCCTTAAGATAGTCTAAGAAAACCTTAGATATTTTCCTTTAAAAATATGTATGTTTTCTTGGTGTTATTTCTTAGGAACATACAAAGTGTTTCTGTGAGATAAGATCTTATTAATTTAATGTGTACAACTATTATTTTACTAAGGTGATTTATCCACACTAATTTCTATAAATATTCATCACCTGGTTATGTTGTTGTAGAGTTTGTAAGAAATGTGTCCTAGATGTGTATGTTATTTTGTAATGAATACTTACTAAATCTTTAAAGTCATCTCCTGTGCTACTGTCTTCTGTCTCTGTATTGTTACTAGGTAGTGTTTGTTTGCAACTATAGTGAAAGTGTGTAATGTTAGAATGGAACTAAAATCTTACAGTTCATCTCCATAATCAGTCTTTATTCCTCTTCTTTGTGATGATTTTCTTTTCAATGTCTTTGTTACAGTTCAATCGTCCTTTCAGCTGTCATCTTTTCTGTTTCTTCTATGTTGTTTTCTCCTTTGTCTCAATCTTGCTCTTTGTCTCTAAGTTAGTCTTCTTCTTCTTGAATCATTTCTTCTTCTTATATCTTCTTTACTGCAGCTGTGTTGTCTGATGAAATCTCTTCTGCTACTTGTGTTCCTATTTTTAGGGTTAAATGAGGTTCTGTGCTGTTTTCTGGAGAATGGCCAGGTTTTATAGGAGCTAACACACTAGGAACTGGAAAACTCAACACTTGTTCCTGTTCCTCATTCTCTAATTCTTCATTGATTTCTCCTGTACAGATTTCCCATGTTTTTAAAATATCTTTGTTATTTTCATTAGTTATTATTTCATTGCCCATAGTTCCTATTCCATTTTCTCCATATACTATATCTTTAACTGCACAAGCCTTGGCACACCTTCATAATGAAGTTGCACCTTTTGCATATTGTATTTTTGGGGATTTCTACCAGCTACATGGGAACATTTTGGATGATCACCTGCTTGGATATATTCTTGCATGGTATTCAGGTCTGGGGCTTGTTGTGAATTATGGTAGCATCCAGTATCCAAATAATTTGGGTAATTTGGTCTCCCATACTGGAACGCATTATTAAATCCATTATTTTTTTAAACCCTTAACTTCTGTGTATTGGCTCCAACCCAATCCATTTTTTTGCACAGTCAATAATTCTATAGAGGAAAGTAGAGGGAGTCTCTTCCACTTCCTGCTTTATGCGCTCAAATTTAGACCAGGTTCCTGAACTTCTGGAATTTTGTCTCCTAATTTCAATTATTGCCTCCCTGGTGGTAGTTAAATTTCTGTACCCTGCAACAGAGTTAACTTCCCAACCAGGGTCCTCAGTTGGCCAATCAGCAATTAGAGGGCTATTATCAGTGTCATCTATAATCTGCTGATTTTCTCTTTTTGTCAATAATTCATCCATAAGGATGTCAAAGTCCAAATAAGAATCTTATTAAGCTTAATTAAGCACTTGAACTGCCTTACAACTCACATTGGTTCTTCTTCATATTTTGGAGTATTTTTGTTAAAACTGTCACTATCAGCTTGTGAAAACCTTTTGTGGCATATGAGATTCTGCATATCATGCTCTTGGTTCAGTATGGGTACCTCTCTTAGAGGGAACATATGAGCTGTTTTGCTTTCTAATGCCTCAGTTTCCATTTCTAATTTAGTTGGTTTATCTGATTTAGTTGCATCCTCTAATTTAGTTGCTTCATATTCTTTGGTTTCTGTGATTGTCCCTTTAGCCTTGAGTAATTCTTCATATTGAGTTTGCATTCTATCTAGTTTAGTCTCTAGATAGTTCACTTTTAACATAAGATCATTCTTTGCCGTAGCTTGCTTTTAAATGTTTAAACACCACTGCCAAAGATTTGATCATCATATAAAAGCACATGAAAAACAATAGTAGCAGAAGAACATAAGAGATTAATTGTAACAGTGTCAATGAGAGTAGTGGCATTAGAAAGCCACAGACCAGCAAATTTTGTCTATATTCTGGTATAGTAGTAAAAATGAGAGAAGTCATAGGTAACAGAAAAAATTCCATGGTGATTTTATGTAGCTAATTCACCAGGTATTCTGAGACTGCAGTCTTTGTATTAAGTTGACTGGGAGATGAGTTTTTAGCAACTTAGAGTTTAGCTTGCTGTTACTATAGCTTACAGTGAAACTGTCAACTCCAGCTGCTTCAATAGACCCCCTGTTGAGATAATGGTTCGAATTGCCCAAGTTGACAGTTGGAACCTTAAAATCAGAATTTTTAGGTTCCTTATCCTTTGTGGCTTGCCAAAGTGTAAAAATAATAATAGGTGAGCAATGCAAGGCTCAAGGAACGCTAAAGAGACTTGTTTATGAAAAATAAATGGTTCCAGGTTAAGATGGCGGCAGAGTAAGAAGCAGCTCTTAACCTCTCCTGACCAAAACACACAAAACTCCTCAAGGGGACATAAAAACAAGTCCAGACGAACGGAGGAACCCCCACAACAGGGCACAGCGTGGAAGGTACGTGGAATCGAGGCATTTCCATGCTATAAAAGGGTGAAACAGCCCTCACAAAATCACGGGCTGAGTAACCACCCCACCCCCAACCCCTCCACACACAACACCTGTAGCTTCGAAGCCAGCTAAAAAGAAATAGAGCAAGTTTGGGGCACCCATCGAGTCATTGGCAGCTCCAGGGCCTGTTCCTGAGAGCAGCAAGACTTAGGACCCCATTAAGCCAAAAAACACAGGGCGCACAGCACAGGCTGAGCAGAGTGCAGGCACTGCGGAGGCGTGGGTGGAGGCAGACACAGCCAGGAACTAAAGCCTAAGTGGGGAACCAGTGTGGATGGGTATACGACTGTGGAAGCAGCGCCCTGAGACTTGTAAAGAAACCTCCGGCAGAGGATCAAGCAAGGGGGTCTACCAGGGGGCTTGACCTTGGAAAAAACCAGAACTCAGACCTCAGGAGCCAATAGATCGCGGACAGACACTGAGCATCGAGGATAAATCTGAGAAGCTGCTGGGGTAATGATGGCTACTCATTCTCAGGAAGTTCAGAAGAGAAAGAATAACAACAAGAAAAAGAAGTCTTTAACACTCGACAGCTTTTACACAGAGAAAATCCAGACAACCGAGCAAACAGAGGAGGAGAACAAACAAGCATCTGGACCCTCCTCAAATAAGGAAAACTCCTCACAAGCTATGGAAGAGTTCAAAACTGAGATTTTGAGGAAAATGGAAGAGATCTGGCAAGAAAATAACTGTTTAAAAGGTAGAATCATGCAATTGGAAAGTGAGGCTCAGAAACCAAATGAACTGATAAGCAAATTGAACTCCAGAAATGACCAGATTGAAAAGGAATACCAGAAGATTATGGCCGAAAACCAGAAGATTATGGCCGAAAACCAGAAGATTATGGCCGAAAACCGAAAGATTATAGCCGAAAATCAATCCCTAAAGGCTAGAATTGAGCAAGTAGAAACTAATGATCTCTCAAGACAACAAGAACAAATAAAACAAAGCCAAAAGACTGAAAAAATAGAAGGAAACATGAAATATCTCAATGAGAGAGTGACAGACCAAGAAAAAAGGTCTAGAAGAGACAATTTGAGAATAATCGGTCTTCCAGAAAAACCAGAAATTAATAGAAACCTGGACTCCATACTAACAGAAATAATTCAGCAAAATTGCCCTGAAGTCCTACAAGAGGGCAACATAGACATTGAAAGGATCCATAGAACACCTGCGACATTCGATCAAGAAAGGAAAACACCAAGAAATATCATTGCAAAATTCAAGAGTTTCCAAGCAAAAGAAAAAATCTTACAAGAAGCCAGAAAGAAACAATTCAAATATCAAGGAGCACCAATCAGGATCACACAGGATCTGGCAGCCTCAACGCTAAAAGACCGCAAGGCGTGGAATACAATATTCAGAAAGGCAAGAGAGATGGGCCTGCAACCACGGATCAACTACCCATCAAAACTGACTATATATTTCCAGGGGAAAGTATGGGCATTCAACAAAATTGAAGAATTCCAGGTATTTGCACAGAAAAGACCAGGGCTAAATGGAAAGTTTGATATCCAACCACAAAAATCGAGAGAAACCTGAAAAGGTAAATAAGATACAGAGGGGAAAGAAAGAAAACTTATAATTTTTAAATTTGCCTTTTTAAGGGCGTCAGTGAGATCTAATTATCTGTATTCCTATGTAGAGAAATGTTATGTTTAATTCTCTGTAGTGAACTCTATTCACTATTATAATATTCACTATTATAGTAATCAGAAGAATAATTAGCAGGGTGAGGGTGGAACACTAAATAATCTAAGATGGCATGGGGGATGGAAAGAGGGGGTGAATAGCAGGGGACACCAAGAGAAACTTGAGTGAATAAGAAAATAGAATATTCTATTACACACAAAGAGGGCATGGGAGGGAGAGGGGACAAATACTATTATAAGAAGGAGAGGAAGAGAGCATAAAGAGGTAATAATCAAACCTTACTCTCAGTGTAATCAACCCGGAGAGGGAAGAGTAGCTATACTATCCATTGGGAAAAAAAACTCTTATCTAACCCTTCTGAGAAAGTTAGAAGGGATAAACCAAGGAGAGCAGGGGAGTGGGGAGGACAAAAAAAGGAAGGGGAGAAGGGGGAGGGAATTCATAAGGCCTTTAAAAACAAAAAGAGGGGGGAAATAAAAGGGAGGGGATAGATAGGGAAGTTAATCAAGGGAGGGGATAAGGGATAGGGTCTTAATAGCAAACCACTGGTTTTAAAGG
>NC_058132.1:609279481-609289888 GCF_016433145.1 Gracilinanus agilis | reverse complement strand
TGATCCAGCCATACCATTGCTGGGTTTGTACCCCAAAGAGATCATAGATAAACAGACTTGTACGAAAATATTCATAGCTGCGCTTTTTGTGGTGGCAACAAATTGGAAAAGGAGGGTATGTCCTTCAATTGGGGAATGGCTGAACAAACTGTGGTATATGCGGGTGATGGAATACTATTGTGCTAAAAGGAATAATAAACTGGAGAAGTTCCAGGCGAACTGGAGAGACCTCCGGGAACTGATGCAGAGCGAAAGGAGCAGAGCCAGAAGAACTCTATACACAGAGACTGATATACTGTGGTAAAATTGAATGTAATGGACCTCTGTACCAGCAACAATACAATGACCCAGGACAATTCTGAGGGATTTATGGTAAAGAAAGCTACCCTCATTCAGAGGAAGGACTGCAGGAGAGGAAACATATAAGAAAAACAACTGCTTGAACGTATGGGTCGGGGTGGACATGATTGAGGGTGTGGACTCGAAACTATCACACCAATGCAACTACCAACAATTTGGAAATTGGTCTTGATCAAGGACACATGACAAAACTAGTGGAAATGCGCATCGGCCATGGTTGGGGGGGTACAAGAGGGGGGGTTGAAGGGGAAAGGAGGAGCATGAATCATGTAACCATGTTAAAAATGAATATTAATAAATGTTAAAAAAAGAGGGTAGAAGATAGAAGGGCCTACTATGCTATGGTCTATGGAGTCATAAAGAGTTGGACATGAGTAAATGACAGAACAATAACATATAATTATTGTATATTGTCTCCCGTTAGCATCTGAACTCCTAGAAAATAGTAAATGAGTTTCTGCCTCTCTTTCTATCCCTAGCACTTAGCACAATAACAGGCACACAATAGTAGATTCTTAAACTCTTTTTGAAATTTATGATACATGAATATGATGGAATACTATTGTGCCTTAAGAAATGATGAAGGGGATGATTTCAGAGAAACCTGGGAAGACTCATATGAACTGATGCAGAGTGAAGTGAGTAATGACAATAATATGGTAAAGACAAATGCCTTTGAAAGAATGAGGGACTCTGATCATCAAAATGACCAGCCTCCATTCCAGAGGCCTAACAATGAACCTACACCTAAACTATACCTCCAAATGGAGAAGGTGAGTGCAGAATAAGACCTTTTTACTGGACATGACCAATATGGATATTTGTTCTGTTTGACTATACATGTTTGTAATAGGGTTTTTGTTTTTCTCTCATTCTTATTTGAGGAATGGAGGGTTGTGGTAAGAGGGAAGGAAGGTGGATTTTTGCTGATTGAAAAAAATAATTTTCAAAAATAAATTTGTCGACAATTGAACAAAAAAAAATAAATGATTTATTTAAATATATATAAGAAAAAAAGATTTCTAATTCTAAGGGATTCTAACTCCACCCAAATAAACTTTCATGTTCTGCAAGGAACCGCTTCTCCAGTGGTTCACAGGCTATACTAATCCTTCCTGATCTAACTAACCAAATTTATACTATTCTAAATAAACCTAACCACTCTAACTCTTAACTTTGCCTTTAAGTTGTAAAGATTACTAAGGCTAGCTGGTTGAGTCTCCACAAGAATCAAGTTAATACTCTGAGCCTTAACAGACTCAGAGTCCAAACCGAAGACCATGCTTTGTTTAGTCTTTTCACAGTTTAACCAATCTATAGACAGTAACAGATAAATGAATAGTGTTTCCCAAGTTGGAAAAGAAAATCCACCCTCCCTTCAAGTCTTTCCCTCAGACTGAGATAGAGAGAGGCAAAGATGTTACCTTCTCCATCCCTGAGAAAGAAGCTACATGTTCCTCTGTCGACTGCCAGAAACCCCTCCTGGTATGCCACACCAAGAGCATGTAATTGTCATAGAAATAATGGTTATAACTGCCACTATTTGAAATGAACATTCTCTCTCAGCTCTACCTGAAACTCCAATTCTTCCTCAAGCCAGCTTCTCTGCTTCTTATCTTTAAGCTAATAAAACAATACTTATTTTCTTATATCATCCTTATAGTTATCCTTTTCAAATTAAAAATTCAGGTTAGGAGGAGGTGCATATATATCATATAACAAAATAGCAAAATATTTACATAATTAACATATTTACATTAGATCAGGGACTTACCCTTTATATGATTATAGAGACTCTTTTGGTAGCTTAATGAAACCTATGACCTCCTTTCTGGAATGATGATTTTAAATATATAAAAGAAAATACATAAGTTTATAAAGAAAACCAATTAAATTGAATCATAATTATAAAAATATTTCAAAAGCAAATTCATGAACTTCTGAAATCTAATCACAAAGTGTTATATAGTTATTTTCATTCAATACATTAAATACATAGGCAAAAGTAAACACACTCATTCATAATTACATATATAATTATGTCAACATACAGGTAACTAAATGAATAACTCATTATATATACATATACACAAATATGGTAATATATTTCCAAATTACACATGAAGCCAATAAACATAGCAGATGTTTATTGAACGAGATCATGGTTAGTCCAACCTCTGAACTTTGTAAACTCTATAAAGAATTTTAATTAAAATACCTAAAATCACTCCAGCAAATATTTCTGAGATCTCCTAAAGCATAAAATGTCTAATAGAAATTCAGAAGGAATAAAATTACTAATATAGGTCATCTTTCAACTAGAATTAAGACTTAAAATTTACCTCTCCAATATGAACCACCATATAGAGGTTTTAAATGTGGCAAATAACTTTTACTTTTTCTCCCAGTAGCTTAATGGGGTTGAAAGAATGAGTCATGGCATATGAAAAGACTGGTAGTCAATTTTAAATGCTAGGGTGTTTAAGAGAGGCTAATTGGAGTCTTCATACTATTTTAAGTTAACTAGACTAGAAAATATTAGTATTCCTCTGTAAAAGAAATAAAGATCCTTCTAATTGTAAATATTTTACCCTCATTTTGAGTGGTATTTTTAATTATCTATGGAGCTTACTCCTACTACCAAATCTACACTTTGTAATCTTAGAACTAAAAAAAGTTATACAAAGTAGAATCCACTGAAATATTCCAGTGGATCTATGAGGACAACAAAATGGATATTGCCTCCAATAAAATAAATCACAAAGTATGGAAACTTGCCCATCTGGTGAAATATGGTATTTGTCTATGTCCTCAAATGAATTCACCAAAAGAGATCCAACCACTGTGTTGGAGACTTTCTTTGATTTTTCCTAACATATTGAGTGTGGAGAACATGGGATTTTCATCGGTTATCCCTTGCCCTAGCCATGTGACAAACCAATCTTTTTCAATCTTTCATTTCTCTGATAAAATCATTTAAACTGCTTTCTCTTCATCATTCTTTTTTAAACTCAATTTTATTTTCTCAATTAACAAAAAAATTAGTTTCTCTCCCTTGATCAATGATTTTGTCACCCATAATCATTGATGAGTAAAAAGAAAATTGTTGCAATAAATATATGTAATCAAGCAAAACAAATTGCCTTAGTGAGTATTTACAAAATATGTATCTATTTCTGCATCCTTGGTCCAGCATTATTGCTGCTTTAGAAGGTAAGAAGTATGCTTCATAATTGGTCCTTTAGAATTATGATTGGTCATTCCATTGACCAGAATACTTTGCTTTGAAAATTGTTTAACAAAGTTATTACTGTATAAATAGTTCTCTTCTTCTCACTTAAACCTACATCACTTTATGCAAGTCTTTAAAGATTTCATTGAAACTCCTTTTCATTATTTCTTATGATGTAATAGTACTCCATTACATTCATATATTTGACTTTTCTACATTTGATAGGCAGCCCCTTAGTTTCTAGTCCCTTGAAAATGCAAAAAAGTGCTGTTATATTTTTGTACATATAAGTCCTTTCTTTTTTTTATCTCTTTGAGGTATAGACCTGGTCATGGTATCACTGAGTCAAAGGGAAAATGCAGTTAAGTAATTTTGGAGGCAAAGTTCCAAATTGCTTTCCAAAATGACTAATTTACAACTCTTCCAATAGTGTATTAAAGTAGCTATTTTCCCACAGCTTCCACATGTCCTTTTCTCGCCATTCAGCCCATTCTCATTCTCTTATTCTTCTCTTTTCTTGTTTATATGGCTAGCATTTCTAATTTATCAAATAGTGTTAATTACAATAGACATTCTTTCTATACTCTTGATCATATTGCAAGGCCATTAGTTTAACAACCTTCTATATCATTCTGACTCTTAGTTTTAGTACTAAGAGTATTCTAGTACTCTAGTATTTTAGTATTCTACTTACTGTATTAAGGAAAGGTCCATTTGCTCCTATGTTTTCTAGGGTTTTGTTTTGTATTTTTTAATAAAAATAGATTTTGTATTTTGTAAAAAGTTCCTTCTGTGTCTTTTATTGTGATATAATTTTATATCCTTGCCATTAATATGTTTACTTAAGTTCATGCTTTTCCTAATATTGAATCAGCCTTTCATTCTTTGTCTAATCCAAACTAGTCATCCTTTATAATTCTTCATTTATTATTCACTGTGCCATGATCTTGCCAACATTGTCCTTTGAGTGATAATTAGCTTCAGTCCTTTGGAGGTGTACTAGTAATCCATGATGCATAGTCATATAATATCACTGAAAGATTTTTTTTTTGCTACAGAAATAGAAAATCAGGACTTTGTTTCAGGGAGAAGTTTTGGCTAATTAAAAGGACTTTGCTATTTCCTGAAGGCAATACAATCTACTCTCCTCCTGTTCTCTTTTGGGATCAATTCATCATCCAAATTGCATTATCTGATCAAAATATGTTAGTTGATGAACTCTCTGGGTTATTCATGTAATGACATATCATAGTCTGGTCAATGAGCATTCTTTATCCACTTGCTTTTTCTTATTCAAACAGTTAAGTCAAACTCTATACAGTGAATACTGAACTTTTTAGGATGACCTACAGTATTCCAAGGCAATGTTCTAATAGAATCAGAACAATGTCATTCGTAGACAGGAATGTATGGAAGACCTCATCATCTAGATTGAAGATTTCTTACTGGGATTCTGGGTAGGATATTCTCTATGCTTTGTTTGATATTCATGATCAGAGTGCATCATAAAAATTATCTCTTATTTTATCTCTAAAGTAGTCTTATTTAATTTGTTATATGTGGAAGATGTCTTGATAGAGGAAAAGGTTTATGGTGGCTTTTTGTTTTAGTACATCAAAGGCTGTTTTGTAGTAAACAAATAAGTACTTTTGGATCTTGTATTCTTTATTTCTTTCAGTAAAATGTATGATGGTAAGGATGAATTCTATAGTAGAATATCAAATGAGATAACCCACCTGATACTAACTAATGACATCATCAAATGCCTATATAGATTATTATTATCATATTTTATGTAAATAAGGAACATTATTAGTAAACATTTAAATTGTTTCGATTGTCCTTTTTAATTTTTTTTTGGTAACAGTAAGAACTGATATCTAAGTTCCTTCAAAATTGTATCATGTCTAACACTTCTTCTGTATATACTTGGTTCATGTTGGCTGATTTTCCCTTTTTTCCCCTTCAAAATCATTTCTGCTTCCTTGTGTGGATTGCTATATATAATCCCATGTAACACGATCCCATTATAATGTCAAGGTTGTGACATTAGAGTTCATATGCGATTAGGTCTATTGTCTTTAATTGGAAAAATATTTTTTATAAAAATTCCTGTAGTTCATTTTCTTTTTATATATGTTTATTGTCCTACGAGTTTCATCTTTAAATGTTCTTCAAATGATTGCTTAGTCAGGTCTCTCATCAAGGTTTATTTAAACCTACTTCCTCTCTCCCTCTCCTCTTACTCTTTTTATGAGATTCTATTATAATCTTCCACTGTCTTTCTCTATAAGATTTTACAAAAGAGTTTATATTTTAAACCAAGTTCCCACGTTTGTTCTATCTACCTGGTAAATAAATCAAATGGGCTGTTGCCTAAATAGATTAGAATGTATTCTGAACACAACTCTGATCTGAATAGAAGTAAGATTAGTTTAATTCAGCAAATATTAATTAAGTGCCTTCTATGTGAGAGGCTGTAATAATTGTACTATATGCTGGAGATATAAAACAAAATGTAGCATACATTCTATTTGGGGGAATAGCATATTCATGGAGAGAGAAAATACAAATTATATACTAAGTAACCTCAGAAGAGCAAGAGAAGTAAAAGCTGGGGGATCAGGAAAAGACTGAGCTTGGCTTTGAAGGCAACTAGGGATCCTAAAAGGTTTAAGTGAAGAAGGAATACATTCCAGGAATTTAAGATTCCCTTTAAAAGGTATGAGGGCAGAAAACAGAATGCTGGTTTCCATGAATAAATGAATTTTAAAATTAAAATCTACTAAAAAGAACAGAGAGCAGCATGTAATAACAAGGCAATTGCTCTCCCTGGGGCTTTGTAGCCAGGAAACAAGAATACTTTTAAAACTGGTCCCCTCCCTTATACAAAAGGAACCCAATTTAAGTTTTTGATGGTAGTCTACTTGGAAATCTAGCATGAATTATGGCCATATAAAAAAGGAGCAGTCAACTCAGTAATGATTAAATTTTTTAAACTTTCAGTCTTTACTGTCCACATGCTTTTTATGTGCTTATTAAAAGAGTGAATCTAAGCCAAAGTCATTGAGTCAGCAGCTCTGTTCCCATGTTGAAATGATGAGCCTGTATGTTTTTTTGCTATGAAAGACACTAAAATGAAAAACCAAAATTTAACACTGATTTTGCAGCTTTATAATAAAGAGAAATTAATCATCAATTTTTACTTAATAGATTAAAAATACAATTCAAAAATCAAAATTTTTGCATTCAAAATTTATTGATATCTATAAATGCTCAGTACTATAACAAAATGATTTATTAGTTTTTGCTACAAATCATAAAGTTTTGTAATGAAATTAATTAGGATACATTTATCTACATGTATGTCTTTATGTGTTGCTGTTTATTAGTTTTTAGTTATTTATTTAGTAGTATAATTATTAGTTTGAGATTAGGTGATGCCTTTCATAACAATATTAATAAATATATAGAGCATTTATAGGATATTCTTTACATATTAGTGACAAATATGCCTTCCTGGTTTTTAGAAAAAACTGTACATTTATTATTAATATTTAGCATTGAGTATATTCAAATAGAGGTTTAGACATGGCAAAGAAGTATGAATATACTCTCTGCAAAAGTCCCTGGCTTATGGTCCTCTGATTTGGATGAATGAGAAATTCAAGTCCTTTACACTCAAATTCTTACAGGTACTTTTTGGCAATAAATGCCTAAAGCAATAGTGGAAAAGATGTTACTATTTTCTCACTTCAATTCAGTAGGTTTAACAACAAAATTGCTTTTGTTCTAAGAATAACAAATATTGGAAAACAATGCCATATTGCATTGTCAATGAGGACATTTGAATTGTAAAATTCAATGTAACAGCTCTGTTGGAATTTAATTTTTTCTAGAAGGAATCTGAGAACAAATGCTCATTCAATCAACTTGGCCTTTCTCAAACTTACACAGTCATATACTGTTCTCTGAATTGTGTGTATTCATTTGCTCCTTTTTTTTCTCCCTTATAGGAAGGAGTTCTCTGATATCTCATTTTGTAAGCATATCTTCTGAAAATTGTTGTAATTTCCCATTTCATAGTCATAAACACATTGATTTTCAGCAAGACTATTGAACCCTTAGGAGGCTTACTGTAAAATTTTAAATAGTTTCTCAATGGCCATTCGATAAAGCACTCAAATGAAAATATCAAGGACAACACAGGAATGTTTTCTGTGAAGACTCCAAAAGCTGTAGAGATTGTTTTCAATTCTACTGGATAGCAGAAATGCAGCATTTCTCCACTTAGGAGCAAAAATTCACTACAAGCCTAAGGAAGCTTGTGGTGGACAATGAAAGCAGAGGTAGGAGTTGATCTCACAGATTATCTCTTCTGGAGGAAATGTATATCCATTTGTATGTAGCACCCTGATTCATCTATGCTATGTCTAGAAGATTTTGTTCTTATCCAAGCAAAAGAAACATCTGAAAATTGAATTTTCCTTAATAAACATATCATTGAGTACACTTTTCACCAGACATATTTTTCAATAGTTAAAGCCCCAACAAAGATTGCGTAGAATTCTCTGGTTAAGATTAAGTAACACAGTCAGTCTTGCATTTTTTTCACTTACAAAGCAGTTTCTATCTTTTCTCCATAGCTGTGTGAATCATTTCTTTGACTAGTGCAATGTTTCTTTGCTTCTAACCAAAAACCACCCTGAGCCCCTCTATCTTTTTAACTACCATTGGGAGTCAGAGGACAGAGTGTTCCTTCCCCTAGGCAAAATTACTTATTATATTAAAGTTTAAAAGGTCATGTCTAGTGAAAATATACTTCTATAATTTAAGGACCTGTAACATTATTAGGGCGGGTCCTTCCTCTGCTGACTCAGATCACATGTAACTTAGATGGTCTTGAGAGTTGTGTGATTGAGAAATCATCGCCATCTTGAAAGCTTGATAAAGAACTTCTATAGATCTAGCCAGGCTGAATTTTGGGCAATGGACATCTGGACTATCACTGGGCTGTTCCTGAAACCTTTCCAACTTGATAGAATCTTTCAGAACATCCCATGATGAAGCAACAGTGATGTATTTAAGTTCTTTTTTTTTTAATTTTTTTAATTTTTTAGAAAAATTTTCCACAGTTACATGATTCATGTTCTTACTTTCCCCTTCTCCCCCCCTTCACCCACCTACCCCATAGCCAACACATATTTCCACTGGTTTTAACATGTGTCATCTCTCAAGACCTATTTCCATATTATTGATAGTTGCATTGGTGTTGTCATTTCGAGGCTACATCCCCAATTATGTCTGCATCAACCTTTGTGTTCAAGCAGTTGTTTTTCCTCTGTGTTTCCTCTCCTGCAGTTCTTCCTCTGTATGTGGGTAGCATTTTTTTCCATAGGTCCCTCAGAATTGTCCTGGGTCATTGCATTGCTGCTAGTACAGAAGTCTATTACATTCGATTTTACCACAGTGTATCTGTCTCTGTGTACAATGTTCTTTTGGCTCTGCTCCTTTCACTCTGCATCAATGCCTGGAGGTCTTTCCAGTTCACATGGAATTCCCCCAGTTTATTTTTCCTTTGAGCACAGTAGTATTCCATCATCATCATATATCACAATTTGTTCAGCCATTCCCCAATTGAAGGGCATACCCTCACTTTCCAGTTTTTTGCTACCACAAAAAGCACGGCTATAAATATTTTTGCACAAGTCTTTTTATCTATGATCTCTTTGGGGTACAAACCCAGCAATGCTATGGCTGGATCAAAGGGCAGGCAGTCTTTTATAGCCCTTTGAGCATAGTTCCAAATTGACATCCAGAATGGTTGGATCAATTCACAACTCCACCAGCAATGCATTAATGTCCCAATGTGGCCACATTCCCTCCAACATTCATTACTTTCAACCCTGTTGTCATTTTAGCCAATCTGCTATTCATGTTCTTACTTTCCTCTTCACCCCCTGCTAGGTGTGAGGTGATATCTCAGAGTTGTTTTGATTTGTATTTCTCTAATTATTAGAGATTTAGAACACTTTCTCATGTGCTTATTGATAGTTTTGATTTCTTTATCTGAGAATTGCCTATTCATGTCCCTTGCCCATTTATCAATTAGGGAATGGCTTGATTTTTTTATACAATTGATTTAGTTCCTTGTATATTTGAATAATTAGACCTCTGTCAGAATATTTTGTTATATTTTTCCCAGTTTGTTGTTTCCCTTCTGATTTTGGTTGCATTTTTTTTGGTTTGGGTTCTTTAAAATATAAAATTCATTTTTCTGAATAGTATATATGAAACAGAAGCTTTATAGATAATTTTTTCTCCCTACTCTCATATATTTATGTCTTATTTTGTTTTGACAAATATCTGTGTGTGTCTTAACTCCTTAAGAAGACTATGAAAATTATGGGGGCAGGAACAATGGGATCAAATATTCTTTCTCTCCCAATAATTCACACTGTGCTGTGTATATAATGACTAACTGTAAAAAGTTTGAGGGGCAGGTAGGTGGTTCATTGGACAAAGAGCCGGGCCTGGAGATGAGAAGTCCTCCGTTCAAATATGACTTCAGGTGCTTCCTGTGTGATCCTAGGCAAGTCACTTAACCTCAATTGCCTAGCCACTACCTCTCTTCTGCTTTGGAATAAATACTTTGTATTGATTCTAAGACTTAGAAGGTAAGGGCTAAAAAAAAGTTGGAAGGAAGGAAGGGAAGGAGGAAGAGAGGAAGAGAGGAAGAAAGAAAGAAAGAAAGAAAGAAAGAAAGAAAGAAAGAAAGAAAGAAAGAAAGAAAGAAAGAAAGAAAGAAAGAAAGA
>NC_058132.1:609223364-609279161 GCF_016433145.1 Gracilinanus agilis | reverse complement strand
AAGGAAGGAAGGAAGGAAGAAAGGAAGGAAGGAAGAAAGAAAGGAAGGAAGGAAGAAGAAAGGAAGGAAGGAAAGAAGGAAGGAAGGAAGAAAGGAAGAAAGGAAGGAAGGAGGGAAGGAAAGAATGAAGGAAGGAAGGAAAGAAGGAAGAAAGGAAGGAAGAAAGAAAAAAGGAAGGAAAGAAGGAAGAGACAGAGAGAGAAGAAGGGAAAGAGGGAAGGAGAAAAGGAAGGACAAAGCGATAAAGAAAGCAAAAGAGAGTGCAAGAATGGTTAGCACAAAACATAATTTATTCATTTGCTGATCAAAGCCATTAGTTGACATCTAAGTTTTTCTAAGCAAAGAGCAAACATTTAAAATCTTAGAGCTATGAGCTATATGTAGACCCTTGCCCATAGTAAAAGTATACCGTATATAAGTGTAGTATCAGGGGAGGAAAAGATCTCAAAGAAATCAATTTATATGAAAACTGAGTCAAACAGAAGGGAAATTTGAACTTTAAATTCAAAGATGATAATGATGATGATGGATAGCTAATATTTATATAATACTCACTACGTGCCTGGCACTGTGCAAGTGCTTTATAATTATTATCTCATTTGATCCTCATTACAGCCCTAGGAGGTAGGTGCTATTATCTCTATTCTATAGTTAGGGAATCCGAGGCAGAAAGAATCCAAGTAGCAAGCTTACGGTTACACTGCAAGTTAAGTGTTATAGGTAAACTAAAGTTATTATAGGTGATAAATATGGGAGGTCAATGAAGTTAATTACTGTTACTAGGAGACTGATGAACTTTGCAGCAATCTGTTTGGTAAACCAGCAGCTCTATTGTAGACTATAAGTTTGTATAGGAATAGGTGGAAGGAAATAAAAGATTTCATATATATACATATATATATATATATATGTTTAAACCTTAATCTAAATCTCTAAGAAAACCTAATTCTATAAATCTTCTGGCCTGCCAAAACAGGCCTAAACTAAGCTACACTCACCAAACTAAGATTAAATTCTATCTAACTTTCTTAAACTAAATTAATGTCTTTCTTGTTTAAACCTCCTTAACTCATCTGAAATCCAGAACTGCCAGAAGCCAACTGCCAGAGAGACCTCTTGACAGAGAGCGAAATGGAACAGCCAAAACTCCAGTTCCCTCAACTCCAAATGGTCAATCTGCCTGTCGCAGCGAACACAGTCCATCCGCAGCTTTCTCAGAGTTCTGAGAAATAGAGCTCTCAGTAACAGACTCTCTGTATTCGATATTATAGATCAACTCCCAAACCTTCACTGCCAGTTTCTCCTGATAGATAGACAACTAAACCAGCATCTTCCAACTCTTTTCCAACTGAAGCCAGAGCAAAATGGAGTCCAGGACTCACTCTCTTCCTCTTTTTTATGGGTTTCTCTTAAAGAGACAGAGATCTATTGAGAAGACTTCTGCTCTTAAAGAGCCAGAGTGAGACAAATAAAACTTAGTGTGTGAGGTTCTATTTGAGCTCAGGTCTTCCTGACTCCAAACTCAGCAGTCTATGCACTATGCTGCTCCCTCACTACCCTCAAGTTAGAAATAATAATAACTTGATTTGAAATCAGAGAAAGTCACACAAAATAGCTAAAGCTTCAAGAATTGCTTCTTTAACTTTGAAATGAACTGGATGTGGGTGGATCATAACTTTAGCACTGAAAGGGTCTTTAGGAGGTCATCAAAAACAACTCCTTCATTTCATAGATAAGGAACTAAGACTTTGATAAATGACTTGCAGAAGGGCACAGAGACAATAAGGAGAACAGAAATTCATCCAAATAAGCCCCTCTAATTCCACATCCTAAATCCTTTCCTACCTACCATATCATTCCAGTTATTGGCCCTTGACTTTCCCATTCATTATCTTTATTATGTGATTCAATTAGCATATTGTACAATATGCTATATAATTAATGGTATTTGTGGGGAAAAGGCTAGATTTGGATTTGGGAGTCCTGAGCTTGAATCCCAATCATAACTCTAAATAGAAACATAATTCTTGGAAAATTGTTCTTTCTAAGACTTTCCTGAGATGTAAAATGTACACCACTTAAACTACTTATCTTTCAGAATTGTTGTGAAGAAAGGGATTATCAATAGCAAAGTGCTAGAAAATGTGAATTACTATTACTATTTTCAGAGTCATGTCAAAAAGTATCATTTTTCCTTTTAAAATGTGATTGTAATATGATTGATACATTTAATTAAACAACATCCAGGGTTCAAAATTTTTCCTTGATTAATGTACTTCTGATTTTATGAGGGAAATCAGTGGCAAATAGGATTCATTACACATCAAACTTTCCTAAAACTTCTCTCCTTTTTTAAGGAATAGATATCTTCCTATTCTACCCTGTCTTTTTTCTGCTACCTGTTCATTAAAAGTGGCTAAAAGTGGGTCTAAATATGGATTGCAGAGACTGAGAAGATATTTGGCACTACTATCACCACCTAGATAACCCCCAAGGATTGATAGATACAGAGTAACAGAGTAATAGTCTTTCTCTGCTTCCTAAAGTCTATTAAAAAGCAGAGTTCCTTGAACCAACTGGAAATGCTCTCTTTGGGTGAGGGTTTGCCATCATTCACTGCAGGATTAAACAAATTTCTCCCATCTTCCTCACTACTAAGAAAAAGAGTAGAGGAGAACCACAGAGGTAGGAGATATTACCCAACCTCTTGCCTGCTTGGATTGAGAGAGAAAGAGTTAGCTTTTCACATATCAATATAATATAAAGTACAAGGTAGTAAAGAGCTGTTTGTCCCAAACTATGTTCTATTTGGAGGTAATGGGTTTCCCATTTTGGGATCTTTGGGAAGAGTCTGGACAACTATAAGGAAACGCTATGGAGCGAATTCCTTTGTGAGTGTAGTTTGAACTAGATTATCACTGAGGTTTCTTCCAGTCTTTGATTTTCTGATACATCTGCAATAGGTGTTCTTAAACTATCTACAGTCTTTAAAGTTGCTTTATTTTCTTAATATTTTGATGACTTTATTTCAACATAGTTTCATTTCTAATCTGGTATATTTTGTTTTAAGAATTTAAAACATATCATTCTGAGAACAGTTCATAGACTTTACCAGGGTCCCAAAGGAGTTTAAGAATCCCTGATCTATAATAATATTAGCATTTGTATAGTACTTAAAAGTTTTATCATTTTATATAATTAACTTTATATTTATAGAAACTTTGTGAAGCAAGCAGCCCAATGTTATAGATGAAGAAATGGAGGCTTACAGAAATTGGTGGACCAAATCACATGATTAATAAGTGTCAGAAGTAAGTCTTTTAATTCTTGTAGTCTCTACATTATAACAGATCTTTCGTAGCTGGAATAACCGAGTACGAAGAACAATTTCATGTCTTTTCAAATCACGGTATGTCAGATTACCAATAATCTATTGGTATCTTTGCCCCAGTTGTATCCCATATTCACAGACCCCAAATTATTCCTTTTGTAGCAGTCAAAACTTGTTTCCATCTCCTTTTTAATCAGTCCCCTTACCCTTTTATTTTCATTTCTTATCTTGCCCAGCAAGCTTTCCTTCCTAATATAGCCCAACTTTCCCATGAGTTTGTAGATTTTCTGTTTTGTTCTACCCTTCCTGTGAACTCTAACATTCCACAATAACCATCAGGGTCTATTTTCCTATATCCAAGGTACAATTAACTTGGTATCCTGGCTTCTGGCCTGATAAATTAACCTGCAATTTTACTGTTTTAGCCTAGTTTACCGTCTCTTGTCTAGTTTTCTTCAGTCTGTATAATCATTTTACTTCTAAATTTCAAATCCTTCTATATTCTTTCAAATTCTTCTATACGTGGTAGAATCAGTGTAAGGATAGTTTATTATTTTTAGATAGAAAGAGTTTTGTTTGCATATTTCCAGACCACGCTTCTCCATTCTCACCATCTAGAAACCACTGATAACTAGATATTTTGAAAGGTTATAACTTACATGAGAGAGAAAATACCCTTCAATGCTTTCTCTGAGATGAAGTTAATTATAGGGCTATGAATAAAGCAGATATATTTTTTGGCCCATAAACTGATTAATGCCTGGTTAAAGGTGTGCTCCTATCTTCTGTCCTTCTAAAACTGCTACACAATTGAATTAATAGAACTCGTCATTGTTCTTTGAAGTTTCAATTAATGAGCATCCAGTGTTTTGTTTCAGTTTCTTAAATTCTACACATTTACAGTTTCAGATTCTTTCTCCACCATGGCAGAAAATGTCTTTTAGTTAACACAAAGAAGGATGATATATACAATAATAACAATAAGCATTCTTCTCACCAAAGAACTATGATGAAATACTCTTAGGATATCCTCTCATAAGTTTATTGAAACTCAAAGTAATTAATTTAAATGAAGCCCATGTATTTGTGCCTGTACTCAGAGTAATTAACTAAAGTGAAATACATGTGCTGCTAATCTTGCATACTGTGATTAAGAAAGAAATGAAGATGTCCATCAAACTAGATTATTTCTTAATTAGCCAGGCTCAGGAACACCTATCCAAATGTGAGATTCATTTTCACTTTATTATAATCTTGTATATTGTGGGTTCAACATTTTCCCTCTTAAAAATTAGGTAAAATATGAGAACATATTGATTGCTATTTAAAAAATAGCACAAGGAGATTTAAAGACCTATCGTCATTAGTGGAGTAGAGATAACTATTAAATAAATAGACATTCATGTGTCTCTAACCACACCCCTTTATCCCTGTTTATATATGAAACATGCATAAATATGTATGCATACATATATACACTCCACAAGAGAAAAATCAAAACCCCCATATTTTGTTTTTAAATATGCCCAAGTTTGACTGCTTTTTACATACAAAGTCTTTTTTAAAAGTTTGCGTGATATTCTTGGCAAAGTTTAATTAATGATCTTTTCTTATGTTGTAGTTATTTGAAGTAGGTGATATGATGTGCTACTCCTATAAGAATAATAGCTGTTTACTTATATGAACTGATGCAAAGTGAAGTGAGAAGGACCAGGAGAACTGTGTACACAGTAAAAGAAATATTGTGGGATCAACTGTGAAGAACTAAGCTATTATCATCAAAACAAGGTCCCAAGATAACCCAAAAGGACTCTATTAAAAATGTTCTCTATAGCCATAGAAGAAACTTTCACAATCTAATTGCAGATATAAATATGCTATCTTTTACTTTATTTTCTTCATGAGCTCTTTATTGTTTGTGTATTATGTGTTTTCTGTTGTGGCATGAGGCATATGAAAATATGTACTGTGGGAAAGCACTGGTATAACCATTATCAGGTGATTTACCTCTGGGGGTGTGGGGAAGGGAAGGAGGGAGAGAATCTGAGTTGTAAAATGTCAGAAAACAATTGTCAACAATTGTTTTTATGTGTAATTGAAAAAATAAAAGAAAAATTTTAAATAATAATAATAGCTCTTTAGAAAAGAACAGCAATAGATTATGTCATTACACTGAGGAATGTCATAGAATCATCAATGTGGAGCTAGACAGAACTTAGGAGGACATCTAATCCATCTTCTTCATTTAACTAAGGAAGCTCAGGTCCAGTGACTTACAAAAAAAAACAAGAGATGATTTTGCTAAGATTTTCTCATTTTAGTTTAAATCTTTGTCCTTCCTTGGTTGTTTTCTTTTCAGTCAACATAGTCATTTAACTAATTTTCCAACTCTGTTGTGACATTTGGTTGCTAACAGGGCAGGGCCTCTTGATTCAAAACATCCTGCCCCTTAAAAAGGGAGTAACATGATCGATGACCCCCTATATCTAGCATCAAGCAGGAATGAAGTATAATTTGTGCTTCTATCTCTCAGAGACTGAAGGTATAGGCTATATAGGACTCTCATAAGAGCAAATGGCTAAAAATAATAGGAAAAATGAAAGAAGGTTGCCTACAAAAATTTTTATCCTCTTTCATCCCTACTCTCACTTCTTCACTGGCCGTATTAGAAGAAGCAACCATTGTTGTTTATTCCCGGAAAGCAGAGGAATACAAAGTTCCAAGTTTCATACCAAGAACCAAAAAAGCAATTTAAATAAAAATCTCCAGATGATAAAGGTGACACCATCAGAGGCATGGAGAAGCATTTATGTCCAATCTAATTCTATTCTATTTTAAGGATTTTATGGTGCCTACACTTTTAGAATTCTGGTTAAGAATTGTATAATTAATTTACAAAATGTGTTTGGATAGATTTGCATTTCTAAGTTTCTCAGAAAATCTGAATATTTGTAATATTCACCATGTGGCCAATAAGCAAAGATTTGATGAACCACAAAGTTCTATCAGTTATCCCAGTAACTGCTTTTGGAGTAGCAGAGTTAGTTTTTCCACAACTTCCTTTCCTGGTATAGTGTTCAAATTATCCTAATTTGGGGGGAAATGAGGCAATTGCTATGTGTTCATAGTTTTCTTCTTGCAGAAAAAAATTGATAGTTAATTCATTGTTAATATGACATGAATTTTCCCTGAAGAAGTCTAATTGAAGTTCTAACCAAAAATGTAATACTCAAAACTCTCCTGCGATTTCAACTCTTCAAAGGAAAAATAGATTTTAAATACCTTATCATTGTTACAAATACATAGACTGATTACCTCAAAAATTCAGGACTTAGGGCATCTTCACAAATCTAAAGAATAACAAACAGAACAGAAACTGTCCCAATAAAATGATTTTGACAAATAAAGTAATTATGTGAAAAACAAAAGTACATTTCAGGAAGTTCACTCTCATGGGTTTTGGTGAGCCACAATGGAGATGAACTAAACATAAAGAAGTTACATGAAGACTATACTTTGTCTTGTTATGGTGTCCTTCATCTAAATATGAAACAATGAGACAAGAAGCATTGTTTCTCACATTGCTCTAAGTGACACAAATAGACTTAACCCCATCTTAGCACTCAATAAAGGTAAAGTATTATTCTGACAGGAACAATTAAACTCATCTCACAGTCACCTCCCTCTGACATTTAACTGTGCTGCCTTCCTATGTAATTACTTACAATCATTCTTATTCATTACTCAAAATAAGAAGTTAATTCCAATTAACTTCCATGTATTTTCCTAGTCTTGTTCCATCATTTACAGATATACACATCCTGCCCAGGCTTTTTGACAGACATTCTCATTAAACTTGTCACAAATAAAAAATGGAGGAGGGGATGAAGGGTTTGAGAAGGGTTAAAAACCAACATATTTTGTTTTGAATATATGCCAAATGCTGTGGTGATGCTGGACACTGAACCTTCCAAAGGACCTGATTAGTTCAGAACTATTTAAAGCAAATCCAGGGTTTGTTCAGAAGGTGAGATAGCTAAATCACAAAAAAAGGCTGAAACTATTGAAATTAAATAAATAGAAAACTAAAGAAGTAGAAATATGGTAATGCAGCTGAGATGTTATACTGAAACAAATAAAAACAACAGCTACAAAAACTCACAACTGCCAGTCATAATCAGGAGTGGGAGGACAGAGTTTTGCCTGAGGTTGTGCACCTTAAAGGATACAGGCTACCTTTCTTTTGGAAGAATAATTCTGATATCTATTTCACCTTGTGGTGAAAAATATTTGTCAGGCTATCATGGAGACACTTCTCTCCCACTACTTACCTTCTCCATGAACTTTTTTTCCATCCCAGATTAGATGTCAATACAGCTTTTACGAATGTTTTCTCACATTTGCAGTTCATGTTCTCTGTTTCCCACCAATCACCCCTTAAGACAGCGGGTAATATGATATAGATTATACATGTGTTATCATACAATACATATTTTCATATTCATTATGTTGTGAAACAAGACACACGTCACTTACACTAGAGAAAAAATCACGGAGGAAATAAAATGAAGAACCACTTACAACCACCCATAGCACCCCCAAAGAGCTGTTTCTTAATTCATATATATTTGGGGATTGATTTTTTTTCTTCTTAGCTGTCCAAACTCATGATCAGCATGGTGTGATAGAAACAACTATGAACTGTAAGTCAATAGGTCCTGGGTTCTAGTTCTAGGTTATTATTCACTCAACATCTTGTGTGACCTTAGATACAGAGCTAGAAGGGACTTAAGAAGTCTGGTATCTCAGCCTCCTTATTTTACAGATGGGGAAACTGACATAAATTGACATGCCCAAGCAGCTAGGATTCAGATTCATGGGCTCATTCTTTCCTTATATTCTTCTGGAACTCTGACACTCTCTCTCTCTCTCTCTCTCTCTCTCTCTCTCTCTCTCTCTCTCTCTCTCTGTCTCTGTCTCTGTCTCTCTCTTTTTATGGCATTACTATTCCTTTATAGATTGTCCTTTCTTTCCAACATTACCATCCATTCCACTGTGTGCATCTTGTATGTGTATATTTGTTTAAATGTTTTTCCCCTCCATTTGCATGTGAACTACTTGAGAGAAGAGTCTTTGTTTTTTGCCTTTCTATTCCCAGTGCTTGGTACAAAGTGCTAAATAAGTAAATGCTTGTTGACTGACTGATTGAAGTCTATAAAATAATGGGGATTTGATTGTGGTACAAATACAGGATCTTTCTAGCAAGAAAATTCTTGACTTCTAGGACTGTAATATTAATTCTGTGAAGCACTCAAGCAATTATGTCATTATTAAGTACATGCTATATTCAACCTTCCTCAGCATAGCAAGTATTTGTCTCTTGTGATATTCAGTGAAGTATTAAAGAGTTGGATAAAAAGCTGTTTCCCTAAAATTGGTATGAAAATCCTCTGATAAAGGGGTTGTTACACATTATTTTAAGCACATATAAATATTACATATGTTACTTAATGTGTTCAGACCACAAATAATTTCTTGGAAAAGACCTTAAATGAAACACAGGGCTAGAAGGAAAGAATTGAAAAGTATTTGTGGGATTCGTTTACTATTTCTTTTGGGCAGTTTTCAATGGGAGGGATCTGAGGAAGTTAAAGAAAAAGCCAACCAGAAAAAAAAAGTGACTGACCATTGTTTACAGCTGCAAGAAGCAGAGGAGTGTTGGCTGTTTGGGCGAAGGGGGTTTACTAACGGTTTTCTTTCAACTTCAAATGTACCCTCAGCCTACACAGGAGAGCCACAGTGGAAACTTATTCTTTTGATAGTAATCTCTTAGAATCAGAATGTGGTGAACCCCTGAATCTATGCCCCTACACAATTTCCACTAGAGCCCCTCTAAAAGCTTCTGTCCTGAAGACCCAAAAAGATGAAAAGAAAAATGTGTTTATCTCTACCAACCAAGAAAAACTTGATTTAAAGCCTCCTTTTTTTTCAACGCCTGATGTCATCAGAGTCACAGTTTCATTCACACTTCTTTTTCCTGAGAATTTTCTCAGGCTCAGAAGTTCCATCGATCCATCTGTTGCTAATCACCAAAGTCTTTATTTCAGTGGAAGTTCTTGGCCCTGTGGCTCTCACAGAGACACAAAACCAAAAGTTTCTGATTCCTCTAGGTCAAGAAAGCCTGCTCTTGTAATCAATAGCTTGCTAAGTGGCATCCTTCTTCCTCTAAGTACTAAAGCACAAGGTGACTTTATGGTCCAGGTGCTAACCATAGAGAAACCTGTCTTTTCCAACATCTCAAAATCATAGTACTCTAACACACACAAAGCACATGAAGATAGACCTTTTCCACTCAATTTCAAGTCTACATTCCTTTCCTAGACTTCTTGTAAGCTCCAGCCTTATATTTCTATCTGCTGTCTGGGCATCTTCTTCAGTCCAAATCCAGACTGATTATCTTTCTCCCTAAATTTGTCTCTCCTTCTATGTTCCCCTTTTCTGTTCATGATGACACTTTTCTGCTAGGTACCCATGTTTGAATATTTGGTCATAGAATTTTCATAGTAGAGCTTGGAGAGACCTTAGAGAGGTCCAGTCTAATTATTTTGTTTTACACATGAGCAGACCAAGACCCAGAATGGTTAAATGACTTTTCCAAAGTTACAAATCTTTAATTCCTCTCTTTCCCAAACTCCAAACATTTAATCAGTTGATACATTTTAATAAATTCACTCTCAGCAATAGCTCTGTTCTTTTAAATTCTGACTGCAAGCACCTGAGTTCAGGCTCTCTCATCTGAATTATTGCTAACTCATCCTCCTGGTTTCTCTTCATGACAATCCTATACCAATGTTAGAATAATCCTTTTTATGTACCCTCTCTTACTCAAATACTTCCAAAGGTTCTCCACTAACTATATTTAAAAGTCCAAACCCCTTACATTTATATTCAAAATCCTAGCTCTAATTTGTTCTTCCTGTGCTATTATTCCACACAGTGTTCCATAATGTAGACACAACCCCCAATTTGCAAATGACATTACAAAACTTTTCTCTAATGAAAATTTTTTTACCTTTAATCTTGTCTTGAGAAGAAAAATTGATTATGATGAAATCTCTTTGCTGGTGAATGATTTACTCTTCATAGACTTCTCCACATTGGAATGTGGATTTACTAAGTCCAAAAGAATTATGAGTCAGTGTCATGTAGACAGATACATACTTTATTTCTCCCTCAGACTCAGGACTCCCCAAAGATGGTGATCATATCTACCCATTTCCCAGGGCAGGACTCTGGCCATGGAAGGAATAAAATCCATTATATTTAGAACCAAATAGTGTAAGCTTCAGTCAGAGGAGGAGCTGGGATTTGGAGTAATATCTTATTTCTCTATTTCTCTTAAAGATTCTGACATGCTACAGGAAACTTCTCTTCCTTTCCCTTCTCACTACCACCCCTTACCTCAGAAAAGCTGCCCAAACAACCACTACTACCTTCAGATGGCAGTTTTGTGGAATTGTTTATAATTCTAGTTGGTGTGTCTTTATTAAAAATTTAATTTTGGCTCATAGAGAAGTTTGAAGATGAGGTATCAAACTTGCTATGGCATTTTTGTATTAAAATGAAACAAAATACCTTTTTGTCCCATGATATATAAATTGAAGGAAATTATATAAATATTATATAAGTATTAATAGTATTTTAGCATTTTAATTTCTAAATTTTTAATCCTACAAAAGTTTTTTGATAAACTAATTATTCTATAAATTATGGGATACGTGTGCTCTGATAAATGTCATGACTCATTATTACTCACCATTTACCACACCCTTTTCAATTTTTATTCATCTTCTTTCATATCCCCTATGCCAAAAAGGTCTTTCTCCCACAACTAACTATTGAAATCTTTTGAATATTTCTAGGACCAGCTTAAGTAATACCCCCTCCATTATACTTTTCCTAATTTCCCCAGCTAAGAGTAATTTCTGACTCTTCATTTTCCTCAAAGCTCTTTAATTAAATCTCTTTTACATTTTAGAATATTTTATATTATAGTTTCTAATATGTTCTTTTTATTAATGCTTGGGACCTGGAGTCAGAAAGACCCAAACTAAAATCCCTTCTTTAATTCTTACTAACTATGTAACTCTGGGAAAGTCACTTAAGTTCTGTCTCAGTTTCCTCATCCATAAAATGGAGATAATAGTGCTTCCCAGAGTTATTGTGAAGATCAAATGAGATAATATTTGTAAAGGACTTAGCATGGTACCTCGTATGCTTAATAAATGCTCCTTCCCTTCCCCTGTCCCTATTTCTATGCTATTGGAAATTTGGGGGTCTTTGAACTACATTTTCCATGAGCCCACTGGCTTCCTGTCATTACACAGTGATGTAGACAGGAGGATAAAATTGAGGGGCTGGCATTTCCAGTCCTCTTTCCTCCCTATGGCAGCATGGTGGCAGCAGGGAACGGTGGGCTGCTTGAACAGCCTAAGCTAGTATGGCACGTGGCTTTATTTTCTAGGGATTACTAATAAATATTACAAAAAACCATAATATTTTAAAGTTATCATTATATATTAATTTTAATTTTTACAATTTCCCCTACTGGATTCCAAATTCCTTAAGTCATAATCAGTATCATGCTCATTTTTACATCTTCTTCATTTGAATGGCACAGTTCCTTGAATCAATCCAACCTAATAAATGTTTATTGGATGAAACTGAATTCAGTTAAGTTGATAATAAAATACATTCAAGTTTTGGAGGTCATCATTAATTAACTAAAAGTAATCTGGAAGAAGTCTAAAGTCCTGTGTCAATTTGATTTAAGAAAATCTATAGAGATTCTGACAACTAACAATTGTCAACGAATGTAGCAACCAAAAAGTTTCCTAACAAATTATGAAACCCTATCAAGAAAGACAGTGTTTTTTGAGACTCCAGTCAGATTGTGCTAGATGGAAAAGATTGGTAATAGTGAGTCACTGCAGACATTAAGCAGTGGAGTGGTACAAAACCAGATGGAGGAAGAAGCTAGAGGCAAGGAGATATGGCATGAAGTCATGATAGAGGCAAGAAGGACCCGTACTACAGTGATGGCAGTGAGAATATAGAGAAGGGACAGATGAACAGTGCTTAGTGTCATCAGACTAGATCATTCGACATGTGAAAATTAACTCTAGTTATTTGTCTATGGCTATGTCATTCTATGGATGGACAATGCAATCATCAAATTTAATTTCTGGAGTTGGATCATGATATCTGTATGTTCTACCTGTTATCAAAGACAAGACCAGAAGTCTAATAATAAAATCCAGAAAGGCTACAATATCACCAGTATCAAAGCTCTAATTGCAGACCCATGTTGTAGTCTAGGACTCAAGAAAACAAAGGATAAGCATAAAATAAATAAATAGCTATTGAGCTCTGTTCTCTCTATATGTAGGAAAACAGTGAAGCAGCCCTGGGAATAGAGATGACCCAAAGTACACCTTAATTCCATAATTCTTTCTCCTTCCATCAGTTATACATGTGTCTAGGAAGACACATGTTATGTCTAGAAGCCTCATCTTATGTCAAGGTAATGAGACTTCATAAATGGTGCTGGGATGGCCCAGTTTGGCTTGAGATGAGTCAGTTCAGTTGGTATGAGACAATTGGGCATCCATAAAATGGGAGAGGGAAGGGGAAATGGCATGATCCAAAACACTAACCAGTGAACTGAGTCCATAAAATACTCATATGAAAAGGGGAGAAGAGGAGTAACAAGCATTTATTAAACATCACATATATACATATATTCTAGGGCAGCTATGTGGTCCAGGAGAAAGCAAGATTCATCACCCAAAATGCAAATCTGGCCCCAGATACTTACCGTGTGACCCTGGGAAATTCACTTGCCTTAGTTTCCTCATCTGTAAAACAAACTGGAGAAGAGAATGGCAAACCACTCTAATATCTTTGCTGAGAAATCCCCAAATGGGGTTACAAAGAGTTGTACATGAGTGAAATGACAATTGTAGAGCATATGTTCTACTAATGTAGTTTTATATTTGAATATACTGAATATCTACTGAATATATATATTCATCTAATGCTCATTCCATTTTCTATTGAATTTAGGTTCACTTCTATTTCCTAGGGGAAACTTTCCTTGATTAATTAAGGTTAAAATATGTTCTTACCTAGAGTGGTGCATTAAGGAACCTCATCTTTGCACAACTAATAAAGCACACATAATAAAGGAGAAAAAAGGTTAAGGGACTAATTCAATTTCATCTCCAAAAGACATACTTTTTGAGTGCTGGGAGGTCAGAGCTTGCTAAGTACAGGTTATGAAAGAACTAATGATCTGAAATCAATAGCTGAAAGCAGCAACTGGAGGTGCTGTTCATAAGATATTGAACTTGGGAAAATAGTATTTTAACACTGAAAATAATCATATACAGAGTACCTACAAATTTTATTCAAATACAGCTTGGTTTGGACTATGTCTGACCTTTCAGAGATGTAGCATTTGTGTGTTTATTATCATTTAATTTTTGTCACCAACAGCTTCAATTAATTTAAGTCGAGGGCAGTTTATTTTAAACTGGTATCCTCCCAGAATAAATTGGTGAAAGATGATTCAAATCAAGAGGTATTTGTTGACCATCTACTATGTGCACAGCTTTGGTGCTACATGCTGCTGGGAACCCAAAGACTACTAAGGAGATGGCAGTCTAGAGGGGAAAATGTATAGCCATAGTATGAGTCAGAATGAGGTAAAGGCTTTAAAAGAAGTACAAGATGATATTGTGTCTTATGGCTGAATTAGAACTCTACTTTAGTATAATAGTAACACTTGAGTTCAAACATACATTTTGCTCATTTATTAAATAAATGCATGTCATGTGCTTCTCTGTAAGATCAACACATTATTATCAATGTAATAATGTAATACATTGATATTATTATGAAACTTGCTTAATACTCTTTAAATTAAATGTAATGGAAAAAGGAATGTTCACTCTCAAAAGAAATCTTCTTTATTATCCTGCCCTGCCCCAGGCACCAGATATTCTCATTGACAGTTTTGTCCTTTACCCATCGGCAACTTCTTATCCTACTGGAGATCCAATAGGTTTTTAACAAATGACCTAAACCTTATATTAGTAGTAGAGAAAGGAATAGTCAGGGAAGTTAAGAAAATAACCATAATAATAACTAACATTTATATAGCATTATGAACCAGGCTCTATGTTAAGCAATTTAAAAATATTATATCATTTGATCCTTACAACAATCCTATAAAGTTGGTGCTATTATCACCAATTTATAGTTGAGGAAAACCCAAGGCAAACAGAGACTTGCTCTAAGTCACACAGTAAGCACCTTAAGCTAGATTTGAATTCAGGTCTTCCCTATTCCAAGTTCAGTTTTCTATGCACTATGGCACCATCTTGCTGCCTAGAAAAAGCAAGGACAAATTTACTCAAAAGAACAAGCTTTGGGATGGGTAGGAAATATATCATTAGCATTTGCCCCCAACTTTCCATGGCACTAAGGAAACCCTCTTGACTCTTACTCATTCCCTAGTGTTGGATGATTGTGAATTTGATGCTTATTCCACTCCTAGAGCTGGTTTAGGCTACGAGAAGTAGAGGAAGTTGAACAAATATCACATTTTCAACGTAGAAGAAGGATGTGTTGAATCAGTGCAATTAACTTGTTAACAAGCAATTAAGATCACTTTTCCTGCTTTCTAGGGAAGCATTTAGTGGTTGGTACAAAACAAGTACTCCAAGTATTTTTTTTTCATCGAGCTCCAAGATTCCTGATCACACAGATCTGCTCTGGCCATCTAACCCTGCCTATCCAACCAATCCATGTTGCCTAGACACTGAGGTCAAACAATGGCTGGCAGTTCCTGGAGGAAGACCATCCTGCGACTCCAGGGCTACATCCCAACAGAAACATTTATTGTGTACAAATACAAAATAATATTCTGTCAAAGACAGTAATTGGAACCAAACTTTTAAAATTTAAGGAATCAGTCACAGAAGGAACAGATGAAGTTGAAATGCAAGTTGAAAGATACTGTTCTTCACTTTATTTCCTCCATGAATTTTTCTCTAGTATAAGCAATATGTGTCTTCTTTCAAAACATGATAGTCACAGAAATATGTATTATCATATATATATATGCATATATATGTATAACTTATAATCTATCACCTACCTTCTTGGGAGGGAAGGAAGGAGGGGGGAAGAGAGAGAACGTGAATTATGAAATATCAGAAAACAAATATTTAAAAATTATATTGACATGTAATATGGAAAAAAATATTTATAATAAATTTTTTTAGGAATCAAAACCTGAAGTAGTGTATATTCATGGTCAGCTACTAATACTTATGGACAATTCAATTTCTCTTTATTATTTTGTCTTACCTCAGGATTAAGCAAGGAAGGCAGAAAGTCTCATATAAGCTCTCATTCTCAGAATAGCTGTTTCTTTTTTTTTTTGCATTTGCAAATTTTTTATTTTGAATATTTTCCCCTAGTTACATATTTCATGTTCTTTCCCTCTCTCCCAAACCCCCATGTCCCCCCTTAGCCAACGCACAATTCCACTGGGTTTTACATGTATTATTGATCAAGGCCTAATTCCATATTATTGATAGTTGGACTAGAGTTATCAGAAAAGATGTTTCTTAAAGAAAAGAGATTCCATAATTTCCTATTATTTATTACTCTGAGGCTTTAAAATTCCTATTAGATTATAATTTCTATGAAGGCAGAAGTTATTGTTCATTTACTTATTAATTTACACTCTTTCCCATTGCTTGGCATGTAGTTGAAATTTCTGAAATATTTATGGAATTGAATTTAATTCTTGCTTTTTTCAGGTCTAATGATTTAACAAAATAGTATTTGAAGTTACAGGAAATAACTATGGAAGAAAAATTCTCTGTCTGAACAGTTGAAAACTGGCAACGGATAGCATGCTAGAATTTAAGCTATGAATACTGGAATTCAAGACCTGCTTCTGACACTAGCTGTATGACCTTAGAAAAGTCACTTATCTCTACATCTTAGTTTCCTGAAAAATAGAGGTCTTAAAACCTGAAGTACCTACCTTAGAGGTTTGCTGTGAGGCTTAGATGAAATCACTGCAGGTTTTTAGGTTGAAAGTTGGAGGGGATCTCCGAGGCCAACTAATTCATTTTCCTCATTTGTCACCCAACTCTCATCTGTGACTCCAAGCAGCTGTAGCATGCAGAGTGGCCACATCTCAGTAAAACCATCTGGGCAGATGCGGCTAAGTGAGGTTGAGGGTAATCGACAGCTCTCAAATCTGTTGGGAAGTTAGAGAGATGTCTATCCCAAGCATGTGAAGACTTTCCCCAAGGGAAGGGTGGATGACGACAATTTGTTCCAATGGACACGCAGGCAGCCAAAGCAGGTGCTACAGAGCCCTCAAGAGTTTGGTCAAACATTGAAGAAGGTAAGGTCACCCGCTCCATCCCAGGCCATTGTCAATTACCCTGATTTTTGTCTTGCCACTGGACTTTGACTCTAAAAAAGAGATAAGGAGGCTGGCAATTTTGTATAATTCTGACTCATTAAATCCATTTCACACTCAGGTTAAAACATCATCCCATAATGTCACTGATCCTCCTTGAAAATGAAGGGTGAACAACAACTACCTGTGTGACCTCGAGCAAATCACTTAACTTGCCTAGTCCTGGCTTTCCTTATCTGTATAGTGAGGAAAACAGACTAGATGGCCTCTGTAGTCCCTTCTAGATCTATATTTGTGATTCTGAAATTCTTTGGTTTGGACATTAAAAGATCACACCCTATTACAAATATGAATAATATGGAAATAGGTTTTGAACACTGATACATGTATAACCGAGTAGAATTGTTTGTCAGCTCCAGAAGTGGGGAGGGAAGAAGAGTGGGGAAAATCATGAATCATGTAATCATGGGAAAATATTCTAAACAAATAAAAATTTAAACTAAAAAATAAAAAGAATTTATATGTAAATAAAAAAATCCAGATTCAAAAAAACACTGTGCCCATGAATTCTTAAGCTTCTTCTTTATGACTAACATAAATATAGTCCCTATTTCCATTTCTCCCTTACAAGTTAGATTCCTATTTCCTTCTGTTCCATCAGTCTTTCATCCTTACCTTATCCCCTTTTCTTTTTTCCTTCAGGGATTATTTTTGCTTTTCATTGGTATCCTTTACCATACCCAACTAGTCTCATTAAACATTTCAGCTGGTTGTGGATTCATATACTAATGCTGTTCTTGAAGGGCTATATGTCTTCTAATAGGGAAGAGAGTTTTCATTTTTCTACTTAGAATAAAATAAGATAAGACTGGTATAAAGAAAATAAATCATCATACAAATGTCTTATCCTTCCATGATTTAACATTTAATGAATTTGAATTCTTCCCTTTTTAAAAAACTTTGTTCATTTGAGTTAAGAATTATGGCTATTTGACTCATATCCAATCTTGCAGATTCATCAAAGAGTCAAGAAGTCACCAAAAAAAAATTTCAACCTTAATTGAACAACTCCCCACAAACTGTGAAAATTACAGAGGGAAGCTCTACCTATTCCAAATTCCCTAGTGATGTATCTAATAGTGGAAGGGGAAAGAAACCTTCCTAAAACTGTCAGGCCTAGGGCAAGAAGAGAATAATAAAAATGATGTACAATGTCCACAAGCAATCTCAAAAAGAAGAAGGTACCCCTCCAGTAGGAAAGCAAGCAGCCTATCCCATTCCTACTCCATTAACTTTTCTTTATTGGAAAATTTACTACAAGAGGATTTATAATAGCCATGTTTCTTATCCTTTGACTTTGTCATTGTATTAACTGTAGAATACAGAACACTTATACAATAGTTGTAAGGACATTTCATTATTTTTCTAAAAATATGATTTTAAATCAATGTTTGCTTTAAACAAGTAGGACTGAATAAAGAAAAATAAAGCTAAATATTTCTACATTTGAAAATCAATCCACATAAATAATTGAACCTTAATGTTTGAGGAGGATAAAATCAGAACCTAGAGAAAAACAGAAGACACACAGGAAATAGGGCATTAGACATGGAAATGTATATTTATTTTTGCCTTTGCATTTTGTGTCAAAATAAGATTAAGGTTTTTTGTTATTTTTATTCAATTTTATGGTAAAATAAAATTAAATAATTTTTCTCTCTCTGTTATAGAAAAATCCATTCACCATAACAGAGAAACATTCAAAGATAAAAAGGACAACTAATTGTCAGAGGGAGTTAAATGTTTTATGTATATATGTGTGCATATATGAATGTATATGTATATATGGCTGAGACAATATAATAAAAATGACAATTCTACCTAAGTTAACTTACTTATTCAGTGCCATATCAATCAAATTACTAAAGATTTATTTCATAGAGCTAGAAAAAAAACAGGAACAAAATTCATTTGGAAGAACAAAAGGCCAAGAATATTAAGGAAATCAGTGAAAAAATAATATGAAGTAAGGTAGCCTAACAGGCACAGATTTCAAGCTATATTACAAAGCAGTAATCATTAAAACAACCTGGTACTGGCTAAGAAATAAAGTAGGCAGATCAGTGGGTCAGTAAAATAGTTTAAGTACACAATACACAACAGTAACTGTCCATAGTAATCTAGAGTTTGAAAGAGCCAGATTTGAACTCAGAAATTCTTCCTGACTCCAGATCTAGCACTCTATACACTGTGCCACCTAGCTGTCCACAATAATCATGGCTAGCATTTATAAAACATTTTAAGGTTTGCTTAGCAAACTGTTCCAGTATTTTTGCAAAGAAAACCTCTCTACATCTGCATTATGAGGGGACTGAATATGAGGAACTGCAGAATCTTATATGGTGGAACTTTAGATACTATGGAGGTTGGTAGGAAGTTCAGTGGATAGAACACTGGATCTAAAGACAAGAAAAGCTGAGTTCAAATCTGACTTCATATACTTATTTAGCTGGGTGATCCTGGGCAAGTCATCTGGCTTTTCTGAGTGTTTCCTCACCTATTATATGGAAACTTATTTTAAATAAGGATGATGGATAAATGGGCATCAACATCACTATGTTGCAAAATTAAGGCAGTTTGGAAAAACTAGTTATCATCATTATATCAAGTTTAATCATCATTTTTTGACTGTCAGATAAGAGATGTATTTATTGACAATAGAACAATTGGGGAATATGGAGCTTTAATCTTTGGGAGTCATTTCTTTCTCTGTGGCCCTAATGTTAGTTTACTTCTTCACTACCCCATGTTTTGATGTCGTACAGATATATTTCTACCAGTCTGTGAATCAAGGAATGTCTGAGTTGGAAGAAGCTTCAAAGATTATCTGGAGGCATCAATATCTGTTCAAGTTCCGCCCCAACATCTTCCATGTAAGAATGTTCAGTAAGAAGGAACTCATCACCTTCAAAGTCACTCATTCCACTCTTGGTCCAATGATCTTAATAAAATTGAGGCAACCATTACTGAAACTTTTACAGCAACACTTATTTGAAAATGCTTTTATAACTTATGATGCTGCCACAAAACTTTCTTTAAAATAATTTTTTCATATCTTCCAGGAGAAAAAGGAATATTTTAAAGATTTTGAAAACTCTCTTTTTTTTAAACCGCCAACTCTCTCCAGGTCAATTAAATTGTATTATTTCTGCAATTGAGCTGGTGTCATTTTAAAGTGGGATTCTGAGGTTGTAAATGACACCAACATTTTCTTGCTAAGTGATTGAAATGATCACACCTTTGAAAAGATGGGAAAAAATGTGAAAATTTCAGCACTCCATTTCATAACATACATCCTAACATATAACATAATTCCACTCCGCTAAGAGAACCTGCAGAGTTAATATCACAGAACATTACCAGTTTCTAGGAGGAGAAAGTACTAAAAAATCATAGTCACCTTTACAACTCATTGAAAGGAAATCAAATTCTATTTTTAATGGTTTTGATAACAGCTCCTTGGCTACTGAATTTCAAGGACTATGAAGTGATTTTAGAGGCATTAAATTCTAATTATAATCATTTGGCAAGGGAAGAATAGAGGTGCAAGGCCTAGGAAGCGAGAGATTTACTACCACAAAAATTATGGACAAACTTGCTAGATATTAGATTTTACTCTTCTTCTGACACTATTAGTTGCATTTTATTACAGGTAAAAACATATCCTATAATAGACTCATAAACATTTTATAAAAGTCAGCAATGCACTGAATTTAAAAATTACTTATTTAGAATGGACAAGTTGTTCACAAAAAGTAAATCAGAATAATCCGTGCATGGGGACTTTATAACTCAACTTGAGATATAATAATTGATTTTATAAGAATGTGTGAAAATATGTCAAATGATATAAAATTCTCTCTCATTCTATTACTCAGCCATTCAAAAGAGACACTTACAAAAAAGGGTGAAAAAGCAGGAGGAAGAGTTGAAGTATAAACTATATGGAATTCCTTTGCTTAAGCCATTGCCTATTTTTATTTTTTAATTAAGAGAACTCTGAAACTAACTCCTGGATTGGAGAAAGGATTTTTTTTGAGACTGAGACCCCACTGCTGATTGACATGAAAGTTTTGTTCTGCTTTGTTTCTATGTTCTGCTCCAACATGGAACAGTTTGACCCTTCTGAGGCAGCCTGGGGGTCCTCTACTTCTGAAGGCTTAAACCATACTGGTTCCTGATTTAGTCTGAATACTACATTAATTTTGTCCTTTCTTCAGCTTAGAACCATAAAATTCAAGAGATCCACCAGCTTCAGTTTATATCTCTATATAGATATCTATATTTATGATGATATAATTTATAGTAGAGAATATAGGCACGTGCCACCCCACAAACAACAAAATGGACAATTACCAGGAGATTAAAAACCCTTGAGAGGCAGCTTGAAATGCTGGATAGTAGGTTGGTCTCATGGTCAAGAAGATCTGACTTCTAGTACTGCTTCTGATATATCCCTCAACAAGTTCTTTAACCTTTTTTTTGTCTTAAACAGTTCTCAAATTAAATTGGACAGCAGCTACCCCAAAATGTCCATTTCTTGTAGGTCATTCTCTATACAGTGAAATCACAGGTCAAGAACAAAAATTTTACACTAACACCTCTCACAGATCTGTTACATTCTGCCTTCTTCTCTTGCCTGAAAGATGTGTCATGGAAATAGTTAACATTATTGGGGAAAATCTAAATGTGAATTAGAAAGCATGGACTTTTTTTTTTTTTGCAATGAAAGCAAGTAGATGCAGGCACTCGTGGAAATGTTCTGTCTAATATTTAAAGCAATAAAATCAGTGGCTTAACAAAATTTTTACTCATTCCAAATTTTTTTTCTTTCAGCAAGTATATTAATTCTCTCTAGGAATGTCAACAGAAGCCATGGTGTGATTTAAACAGGCTTATAATAATGCTACTATACTCACACATTATAAAGAGACACTAACATCACATTTCGCTCCAAAAGCATCATATCACAGCATGTTGGTGAATATTTTTAACTGCCTTCTCTGAAGGTCACTGATTCAGAAATCTCAGCTATCTGGATCCCAGCAGAGAATCACGTAATGGGGAAAATAAGGAGAGGAGAGGCTGCAAACATCTAAGCAGTATGTCACAAAGTCCATTTACTAATGTTCATGCATTTTTACATAGAGGGAAACCAATATGTAGCATCAATGTACAATAACTTAAATTCATAATAATGACCAGAGACATCAAGAAAAGTTTAAATTACGTTTACATATGCTCACAGGGCAGTTAGGTTCTACAGTGGATCTCTTTATTGCACTTGGAGTTAGGAAAATTTGGTTCAAATTCTGTCTCTGATATTCTCTAGTCAGTATGGCCCAGGAGAAGAATTTTTTTGAGTCTCAATTCTCTCATTTATAAAGTGGGGATAATAATAGCACCTCTCTCTCAGGACCGAAGCTATAAAATGTGAAAAGCATTTTGTCAACCTTAGAGTGCTACAGAAATAAATGCTAGCAATTATTATAAGTGTGTATATCTTTAAAAGATTTTCATTAAAAAATTTAAATGAAAAATATTAGTGCTTAGGGAGTCAGCTACTTTTGTCACTTCAAAATTTACTCTTGAAAAATCTTATTCCAAATGATGCCAGATAAATGAGACATTATTAATCAATAATAATGGTAGAGTGGGGTATGAAGCTTTCTAACCCTCCTAATAAGTCCCACAAACAACCAAAAATATCTCCATAAAAAAAGCTAAAGGTGGCAAAAACAGATAGGAGTTAGGAGTGAAGCTGAACAGCCTAAGAGAACTCGGGAGGAAGGTTTCTGGTTTTCCTGGCCTCTGTCCCACCATTGAAGGCCTGGGTGGGGGTGGGGGGAAAGGAACAGAGTACACAGAGTGGGATCAAGAAGCTAACCCCAAGGGGAAGGATTGGTAACTTCACCTTGTTTGCTTAGCCCTGGACCCATTTCATGGAGGATACCAGTAAAATCCTCAGGCAAAGGGCCCTAGGAGCAACAGCATCATCTGTATTCTGACTCTAAAGACTCCTGCTGGTCCATAGCTGGGGATTGAAGGAGTAGAAACCATGGAGTCCGCAGGCACAAAACCCTGAGGGCAGGAGTGCAAATCCCACAATAAAGTAGGGACTTTGGAGACTCAAGGAACATGGACTGGACACTTGCTCTGTCCCAGGCATTGGCAGTGGGAGAGGAGGAGTGAAGAAGGGGTACTCACTGGTGAATGTGGTTGCTAAAGGTCTAGAGCCATCAGTTGTGGCCATTTCCAGGAGATTGGATGGAGTCCCTGGTTGCTGCCACGAGGGAGGAGGACTGGCTGCTTATAGTACCAGTGGCAGAACTGCCCACAGGCTCTGGTCCCACATAGAAGGTCATTTATACGCTAGGGACCTATTGGGGAATCCAAGTTTACATCAGACCCTGGACTATAAAAACTGGAAAAATTAAACAGAACTCAGATAAAAACAAATGCAAAAAACAAATCCTGACACCTGAGGTAACATAACCCAGAATAATAGGGACCCTGAAAGTCAAGTAAAAAAGCCAACATTTAAATCTATTGACCTGGCTACTAAAATTAAAAAATAAAATAAAAATGAACAAGCAAAGAAGAAAGAATCCAACTATTGACAGCTATTATGGGGACAGAGAAGACCTCAGTCCAACTCAGAAGACAGCAAAATAAAAACATATGCTTTTGAAACAGCAAAGAAATACAAAAAATGGCTATAAGCACAAAAAACAGCTTTTGAAAAAGCTTTAAAAAATCCTCAAAAACAAAGTGACAGGAATTGAAGGAAAAAATAAGAAGAAAGTAAGAGTAATGCAAGAAAATGAAGAACATTATGATAGAAAGATTACCCAAATGGAAAAAGATCCGGAAACTTAAAGAAGAAAATAATGTTCTAAGAATTAGAATTATACAAGGGGAAGTTAATGTTTTCCTATGATGACAAGAAATAAAGCAAAATCAAAAGAATGAAATAGTAGAAGATAATCTTATCACAAAAACAACTGACCTAGAAAATAGATCAAGAAGATGCAATATAAGAATAGTTGGACTCCCAGAAAGTTATAATTTTAAAAAAATAGTTTAGAAGGGGGCAGCTGGGTAGGTCAGTGGATTGAGAGCCAGGCCTAGAGACAGGAGGTCCTAGGTTCAAATCCGGCCTCAGACACTTCCCAGCTGTGTGACCCTGGGCAAGTCACTTGACCCCTATTGCCTACCCTTACCAATCTTCCACCTATAAGTCAATACACAGAAGTTAAGGGTTTAAAATTTAAAAAAAAGAAAGAAAAAATAGTTTAGACACCATACTCCAAGAAATCATCAAGGAAAACTGCCCAGAAATTATAGAAACAGAGGGTAAAATAGAAATTGAAAGAATCCACCAATCACTGTCTCAAAGAGACTCAAAGAGCAGAAAGCACAGGAACATCATTTTTAATTTCTGTGGCTCCCAGTTTTAGGAGAGAATACTATAAGAAATAAGAAAAAAGCTAATTTTAATACTGTGGAGCCACAGTCAGAATGACATAAGACTTAGCAGCCACAATCTTAAAGAACATAGGACATGGAACATAGTATTTTTAAAGCAAATGAATTTGGCTTACAACAAAGGTTCAAATATTTCTGGGGGTAAAACCAAGACTTACCAGTAAATTTGATTCATAAGAAACATATAAAGTTAATGAAAGTCTAATTATAAGTAACCCAACGAGTCAAATTGTTTTGATTCCTACGTGGGGAATGGCATCATTGCCTACATATTTTAAGCAGTATGCATGGATGGATGACTTGAAGTTGAGATAAATGTAATAGAATTAGTTGAAATGGCAGGGGAATCAACTATGAGGAGGTAGGATAGAATGGCTATCTAGTTTGGAGGAGGAATGCATGGAGGAATTGCCACTGAGAAGGGGAATTAGTGGGGGGCTGGTAGTACTAGAAGCCTACTCTCATCAGAACTGGAATAAAGAGAGAGCAATGTACACAATTAGAAGGGTAAAAATCTTCTTAATGTATAGCGATAACAGGAGGGAAGGGTGATGGGATTAAGGAAGGATTGGGGGGGAGGTACCTCTTAAGAGATATTGGGGGGAAAAGATATTGGGATAAAGTGAGAGGATACAGAGGGACTTGGGAAAAATAGGGGAGGGATTTTAAGAATCAAATGCATATCAATAAGTAGGAGGGTATAGTTATGAGAAAAGGAAAATATTTTTGGAAAAGTGAATAGAATAAGAATTAAAAGGTAAGGGAGAAGGGACAAGGGAGGGATCTTTGGAAAGGTGGGCCAGTTTGGAACTAAGAGGGCAAGGGAAGAAGTTAAGGGTGAATTTTTGAAAAGGAATGTGAATTGGAGAGGTATTGGTCAAAGGAAACTGGATGTCTGAGTTGGAATACAACAGATAGAAAGGAAGAAGGTGAGAAACAGTAAAGGGGAACAGAGTGGATGGAAATTCACCCATAATAACTATTATATTGAGTGTAAAGGGATTAATTCACCCATGGGAAGAAAATGCATAGCACAAAGGATCAAAGACAATGATCTGATAATGTGGGGTTTACATGAAACACAGTAAAAATGAAAGCCGCATGTAGAGTGGAGACAATGGCTGAAGCAGAATATTCTATTTCTCAGTTGATCCAGTGAAGGTAAGGGTAGCAGTCATGATCTCTGACAAAGTTGGGGCTAAAATGGATATTACAAGAAACCATGAACTAAGTAACTTTATTATGTTTCTATGGATAATGAAGCATTAACATTATTAAACCTGTATGTCCCAAGTATTTTAACATCCAGATTTTTAAAGGAAAAACTAAATGAGACACAAATAGAAATAGATAACAAAATAATAATAGTAGCGGACTTTAATTTTCTCTTCACAGAAATAAAGCTGACCAAAAAATTTAGAAAGAAGTTAAGGAGATAAAAGACCTTAGCTAATTTAAATAAGATACATATCTGGAGAGTCCCCACACAGTCACATGAAGTTAGAGGTTGATTGAAGCCTGAGCATATACATAATCCAAACCTCATTTCTGGTGGGAAAATGGTCTAGAGAGCATAAATACTCTGCAAAAGTCTTATTTTGATACTCATCATACTGTGGAAAAAATATTGCATTCCTGAGGCATTATGTCATTGGAATAAAAGTTCCACTGGGTATGAACAAGATGGAAAGACTTAGTTTTGAAAAGCATATGGTCCTGGCAACAGACTTTGTCTATTACCTAAGGATCAATGTAGCTTAATATAGTACTTGTAATATATGTTAACTGAGAACCAGATGGGCTAAAATGATCATTTTAAATGATGATAGGAACATGGAGAAACAGGTCTAAAAAAGAAAGAAAGAAAGAGGCCTAATATTACATTGTTAGAGCAGATGCGAATTTTTTTTTTTTTAGAAAACAAGATGGAAATATATATTAAGGATTGTAAAGCTATTCATGTTCTTTGACCTATATGACCTAATTCTATTACTAGCATTAGACCCTAAGGCATTATTGCCAGGGTAAAAAGCTGTTTATGTATGAAAATATTCATGGAAGCTTTGTTTGTAATGACAAAATAAATGGAAATAACACAAATGAAAGGAATGAATAGGAGAAATGGTTGGCTAGATTGTGGTATTTTAACACAATGGATTTATTATGATGTTAGAAATGATAAATATTGGAAATATGAAAAAAATCAGGGAAATATATAAAGAGAAGTGAAGAGAATAAGAATAATATATTATGATTATATTAAAAATAGCCAGAAAAAGAGAAAAATGTATCCAAATGTAATTCAAAGGGAACTCAAAAGCAAAGGATGTTTATATTAGCACACATATATAAATTCCATATTTTAAAACAAATTATAAACAATGTGGAGTTTGTGGTTTCACACATAATTTGTTATTCACTTGTTAAATTTTTGTTGTTGTGGTGATGGTTATTAAGTATATAACAAAAAAAGTAAAGCTTGAAAATAAACAAAAAGAATTAATTTTAAACCACATGCCTTCCTTTTAAAAATCATTCCATTTATCAGAATTTATTTTTAAAATAACAAACTCAACTTTGAATAGCAACAAAAATTACCTTTATATGTAATATATATTTGCTGCTTCCTGCTATACACATTGGTTTTTGCCATTGCATTTGAGAAGTATAAAACATGTTAAAATGGAAAGTGTGCTTGATTTGGAATCAGTTCAGGGTACAAGGTCCTTAACAACCTCTGAAATTTTGATAAGATCATATAACCTCTGTTGTCCTCAATTTCCCCTTCTCACTTCTGTCACTGATCCAGGTCCTCATCACCTCATGCCTACACTATTGGTGTAAAAAAATATTCTCAAGCCATGTGACTAGGGACCTCGAACATTACACTACTACTAAATGAAGATTGGTACCATGTTACACATAAGCCAATTTCATATAGAGGAGAGGTAGCCCATTGGATGAAGGGATGACTTTGGAGTCAAGTTAGAATTGATTTCAAGATCTGCCTTTTATTTCTGCTATGTGTTTTCATTGCAGAAAATCACCCAATATCAATACCCAAGAAAGCTCTCTAAAACTAGATAGAGATTAGTTGCTGAACTGCATGAGCAGAAGGGTATTCTACACCAGAAGTTACCTGCGCCAATGGACTCACAGTTCTGGGTCAAACCCATACTCATATACCAAGAATATGTCATAGTATCATTTTCTAGAGGAGAAAAAAGAGAGACCCAATTTGTCCATGAAAGTAGGAACATGGTCAGCTAAGTGGTACAGAAGGTAGAACGCTGGGCTAGGAGTCAGGAAGACCTGAGGTCAAATCTATCAACACTTATAGGCTGTGTTATGGGTATGTCACATAGCCTGTTTGTCCTTCAGTTTTCTCATTTGTAAAATGGATATAATAGCACCTGCCTCCAAGGGTTGGGGACCAAGTATGGGGACCAAAGATGATAATAATAATAAAGCATTTAGCACAGTGCCTGGCACATAGTACATTCTATATAAAATTAACAATCATATTGTGAATAACACTGAGGCAAGTTCTAGAGTCAGGGCTCTTTAGTAGCAGTCAAGCATATCTAAGAACATGATCAAAAGATTCTTCCTTCTTTGTGCCTCATATCTATTTGCAATTGTTCATTCCTTTCAATCATATAAAATTCTTCATGACCCCCTTTGGGAATTTCTTGGCAAAGATACTGAAGCAGTTTGCCATGTCCTTCTCTGGCTCTTTTTTTAATGGATGAGGAAACTGATGCAAACAGGGGTAAGTGCTATCTATGTATAGGGTTATGCAGATAGAAAGTGGCTGAGGACAGATTTGAACTCAGGTCTTCCTGACTCCAGGCCTGAGTCTATCCATTATACCACCAAGATGCCCTTATGCCCCTATAGCCAAATTCTATTAGAAGTATTTTGCATTAGTAGCAACATCTTTTGGTTCAGGAATTTGATTCTAGAAAATAGACTTCAGGAGAGATTTGGGAAGATGATAGAGCAGTGTGTGAGACTGTCATGCTCTCCAAATTTTCCCATAAACAATCATAAATAACTCCATAGAATCAATGCTAAAGCAGTAAAAATGAAAAAGAGTCAGTAGTGAAGCATAGCAACCAGAGATAACTTAGAAGAGGTGTCTCTGCAAATGTTCAAAGGATATGAACAAGCAATTTTCAGATGAAGAAATCAAAGCTATCGATGATCATGTAAAAATGTTCTAAATTCCTCTTGATTAGAGAAATGCAAATGAAAAAACTCTGAGGTACCACCTCAACACCCATCACATTGTACAATATGACAGTAATAGACAATGATAAATATTGGAGGGGATGTGCCAAAATTGGGACAGGAACACTAATGTACCACTGGTGGAGTTGTAAATTGATCCAACCATCCTGGAGGGCAATTAGGAATTATGCCCCAAAGACTACAAAACAATGCATACACTTAGTTCCAGTAATACTACTACTACGTCTGTACTCCAAAGAGATGGAAGAAAATGGGAAAGGACATGATAATACAAAAATATTTATAGCTTCTCTTTTTGTGGTGGCCAAAATTGGAAAATTAAAGGGATGTCTATCATTTGGGGAATAGCTGAGCAAATTGTGGCATATAAGATGATTGAATATTATTTGGTAAGACTTATGAACAGGATGATTTTAGAAAGCTGGAAAGACCTTCATAAACTGACGTGAAGGGAAATAAGTAGAATCAGGAAAACATTGTACATGGTAATAGCATTATTGTGGAATGATCAACTGTGATAGACTTAGGTACTATCAGCAATACAATGATCCAGGACAATTCTGAGGGACTTATGACAAAGAATGCTAGTCACCTTTTGAGGTGGCTGTTGGACTTGAAATACAATTTTTCATTTGTATATATGGGTTTATGTTTTAGGGCTTTGGTTTTATAAGATTGCTAATTTACAAAAATGAACAATATAGAAATTTGTTTTTCACAACAATACATGTACAGATCAAATTGTCTGTAAGCATTGGAAGGGGGAAAGGAAGGGAGGAGGGAGATAAGTTTGATCATATAACTTAGGAAAACTTATGTGGAAACTTGTTATTACACGTAATTGGTAATAAGTAATAAATTAAATTAAATTATAATTTTTTAAAGAAGAGGGGGCTTTGACATTTCTGGCTTCAGTAATGGCTTGTGCAAGCACCAAAAAGGAAACCTGGGATTCAAGAAGCCACAAGCCCTGCTTGACCTGGGACTCTATATTCAAGTGGCAAATACTGGTGGAATTCTCCAGCAAAGAGCCCTGGGACCACTTGTGTGGACTATGGCCTCAACTCCAGGGTTTGCTAATCACACAAGCTAGTGGTCAATAATTAAATAGTGGAAGACTTCAGGGGTTCAGGGGTACTGACCTGACCCCATTTCTGACCCAAAGCTGTGGCTTCAAAAGGGGAGGAATGTAGAGGGAGCACATACCACGTGAATATAGTTGCTAAAGGGCCGGGATCTTGCTAGCTATGGTCACCCACAAGAGAATGGAGTCCATGGATCTTATCCCATGGGGGAGGTGAGTTGTCTGCTTGCAATAGCAAAATAGCTGGGGGGAGAGAATGCTAAGGTAGAGCATTTTAGGTCAATAACAGACTGGAATTTAAGCCAGGGAAAGCAGAAATTACATCTTTCCTTGAATTATAGAATTGGTAAGAACTAAATCGGGTGTTAGAAATGGCAAACACAAAAAACCTTAAACCTGAGGCATTACCCCCAACACCATGGGAACAAAGCCCAACTTAAACATAAAAGTAACAGTTAAGCCTTTTGGTTTAGCCACTAAAATGTGTGTGTGTGTGTGTGTGTGTGTGTGTGTGTGTGTGTGTGTGTGTTTGTTGGGGNGTGTGTGTGTGTGTGTGTGTGTGTGTGTGTGTGTGTGTGTGTGTGTGAGAGAGAGAGAGAGAGAGAGAGAGAGAGAGAGATAAGTAAGCCAAAGTGAAAGAAACCAATTATAGATAGCTATTATTGGAACAGAGAAAACCTGGGTTCAAATTTGGAGAACAGTGAAGTTAAAATATCTACTTCTACAACAACAAAGAAAAACATCAAATGGTTATAAGCCCAAAAAAGAGTTTTTGGATGACCAGACCATAAAAAAGATTTAAAAAACCAAATGAGAGAGGTAGAATAGAAATGATGGGGGAAAAGTAGAGCAATGCAAGAAAACCAAGAAAATTATAAAAGAAAGATCACCCAAATGGAAAAAGAGATCCAAATACTCACAGAAGAAAATAATTCAATAAGAAATAAAACTGAAAAAGGGTAACCTAATGTCTTCCCAAGACAACAAGAAATAAGAAATCAAAACCAGTGAAATAATAGAAGAGATCATAAAACATCTTGTTACAAAAACAACCCTCCTGGAAAATAGAGAGAAAACATAAAAATTGTTGTACTACCAGGAAGCTATGATCCAAAAAACCACCAAGAAATCATTTAAGAAAATTGCCTGAAAGCTCTAGAACTAGAGGGTAAAACAGAAATGGAAAGAATCCATCAATCACCACCATAAATAGGACCCCCCCAAGATGAAAATGCTAAGTTCTCTTAACTTACAGTTTAAGGAGAAAATACTAGAAGCAACAAGAAATAAGTAATGTAAATATTTTGGAGCTACAGTCATGAAAACATAAGACTTAGCAGTTTCAGCATTACTAGAACAAAAAGCATGGAACATAGTATCTCAAAGAGTAAAGGAAGGGGATAGCTGGGTAGCTCAGTGAATTGAGAGCCAGACCTATATACAGGAGGTCCTAGGTTCAAATCTGGCCCCAGACACTTCCCAGCTGTGTAATCCTGGGCAAGTCACTTAACCCCCATTGCCTAGCCTTTACCACTCTTCTGCTTGGAACCAATACACAGTATTGACTCCAAGACAGAAATTAAGATTTAAAAAAAGAGTAAAGGAACTCAGTTTATAATCAAGAATAACATACTCAGCAAACCTGAGGATAATTATATGAGGAAAAAATGGATATTTATTGAACTAAAGGAGTTTCAACTATTCTTGGAGGAAAAACTAAAATTCAGTAGAAAATTTAATATAAAAGCATCATAAGAAGGTAAACATGAAACACAAATTGTAAGGGACCTAACAAGGTCAAAACTTTTTCATTTTATATTTGAAAATGTTATCTATAATTCTTAAGAATGACCTAATTACTTGGGTAGTTTGAAAGAGTATATATAACTAGAAAACCTGAGGTTAAATTGAATATAATGTCATGATCTAAATATAACAACAAAATAGGGTAGAAAGAGGTAAAAATGGAATAATTATTACATATAAAATTGGCATAGTGGAAGAACTGTCATAAAGAAGAGGAGAAAGGGGTAGTAAGATGATAGTCCTAGAACCCTATTTTCATTAGAGCTGGGTTAAATAGGGAACAATATTTACAACTAGAAGTGTAAGTCTTCTTAAAGTACATGGAAACAAGAGGATGAGGGGTTATGATAAGGGAGGGACTAAGAGTCCCCTTAAGGAACTAATGGAATAAAAGAAGGGTGTATAGATTAAGAGAGAAAAGGACATGGGGATAGGAAAAAGGAAAGATTTCTAAAAAGGAGAACAAATCAGGAAATAGGAGGGCAAGGTGAGGGCATGGGAGGGTCTCTTAGGACAAGATAAATGAGAGATGTTAGAAGGGAATTTATATCAAGAAATAAAAGAACAGGGTGGGGAGATCATGGAGGGATTTTTAGAAAGGGGAAAGAATAAGAACTAGTAGATAAGGGCAAAGGGACAAAAGAGAAGTCCTTAGGACACTGAATTGATTTAGAACTAGGAGGCAAAGGGGTAGGATAAGGGAGAGATTCTAAAAAGGAGCATAAATTGAAGGGCTGGTGAACAGAAGAAATTGGATATCTGAGGAAGAATGTGGCAAAAGGGGAGGAGGGGGAGGAAGAGAAGGACAAACAGTGAGAAAAAATAGAATGGAGGGAAGTACACAATTAATAGTTATAACTTTGAATGTGAATGGTATGAATTCACCCATAAAATGGGTAGCAAAATAGATTAAAACAAAAAACCTAACAATATGCTATTTACAAGAAAGCTACCTAAAAGTGAGAGACACACATAGAGTTAAAATAAAGGGCTGGAGCAAATTATACTCTACCTCAGCTGATTTAAAAAAACAAAAGCAGGAGTAGTAATCCTTGATCTCTGACAAAGTTCAAGCTAAAAGAGATACAATCAAAAGGTGAAAATATATTATATTAAAACTACCATAGACAATGAAGCATTATCAGTATTAAATCTGTATCAAATGTTATAGCATGTAAATTTTAAAAGGAAAAGCTAAAAGAGTTACAGATGGAAATAGATAAATAAACTATTACAATAGGGCAATTAGATTTTTCCTCTCACAACTAGATAAATCTAAATAAAAAAATAAATAAGAAAGAAGTCTTGGAGATGATTAGAATCTTAGATAAGTTAAATATGATAGATATCCAGAAGAATTGAATGGGAACAGGAAGGAATATACTTTCCTCTCAGTGGTGTATGGTACTTTTACAAAAACTGACCATACAGTAAGGAAAAATACATTATAGTTAAATGTAGAAAAACAGAAATATTAAGTGCATGCTTACACAAAAAACAATATACATAATAAGGTAACATGGAAACACAAAGTAAAAATTAATTGTAGATTAAATATCTTACTCTTAAAAGAATGAGTGGACTAAAGAACAAGTGATAGAAACAATAAATAACTTCATGAAAGAGATGATAGTAATGACATAACAACCAAAACTTCTGCAATACAGCAAAATCAGTAGAGGAAAATTTAAATTTCTAAATATTCATATTAATAAAATAGAGGAAGAACAGATCAATGAATTAGGATTGCAATTTAAAAAAAACTAGAAAAAGAACAAATTAAAAATCCCTAAATAAGTACCAAATTAGAAATCCTAAAAATTAAAAGAAAGATCAATAAAATTGAACATAACAAAACCATTGAATTAATAAATAAATATAGGAGTTGATTTTATGAAAAAAATCAACAAAATTTATAAAGTTAATGATATTTTTAAGAGAGAAGAAAACCATATTACTAGCAATAAGATGAAAAGAGTGAATATACCACCAATGAAGGTGACATTAAAGAAATTATTAGGAGTTATTTTGCTCAATTAAATGACAACAAATTTAACAATGTAAATGAAATAGAAGAATACTTAATAAAATGTAAACTGCCTAGACTACCAGAGGAAGAAATAGAATATTTAATTATCTTATTTTAGAAAAACAAATTTAACAGACCATGAATGAACTTCCTAACAAAAAGAATTAGGGTCACATTGATTTACAAGTGAATTCTCCCAAAAATTTAAAGATCAATTAATTCTAATATAAAATAAATTATTTGAAATAATAGGTAAAGAAGTTTGCCAAACCTCTTTCACAAAACAAATATGGTAATAAACTCTAAACCAGGAAGAGCAAAAACAGAGAAAGAAAATTATAGACTAAATTTGTTAATGAATAGGGATACAAAAATCCTAAATAAAAACTAGTTAGGAGACTACATCAATACATGACAAAGATTATATATTGTTACCAAATAGGATTAATATCAGGAATGCAAGGATGATTTAATGTAAGGAAAACTATCAACATAATTCATCACATTAATTTCAAAAGTAATAAAAATCATGTGATTATATCCATAGATATATAAAAAGTCTTTGATAAAATACAACACTCATTCCTACTAAAACAATGGAAAGCATATTTCTTAAAATGATAAGAAGCAACTATCTAAAACAATAAGCAAGTATTTGTAATGGCAAAGTACTAGATGCTTTTCCAATAAGATCATGGATGAAACAAAGATGCCCATTATCACCATTATTATTTAATTTAATAATAAAAATAATGGTGCAAAAATGTTTTTTTACAAGTCTCTCTTATAAAAGGCATCATTTCTCAAATACATAGAGAAATATGTTGGCTATTAAGAATATAAGTCACTGCCCAGTTGATAAATGGTTAAAGGATCTGAATAGGCAGTTCTCAGACAAAGTAATTAAAGCTCTCAATAGTCATGTAAAAATGCTCTAAATCACTATTAATTAGAGAATAGAAAATTAAAACAGCTCTGAGGTTAACCTATAACCTTAGCCTATCAGATTGGCTATTATGACAGAAAAGAAAAATGACAAAACTTGGAGAGGAAGTGGAAAAATTGAGTAATAATGCACTTAAGGGGGAATTGTGAACTGATTCAATCATTCTGGAGAGCAATTTGGATATATGCCTAAAGGGCTTTAAAACAATACATTCTCTTTGACCTATCAAAACCAATTCTAAGTTTGCGTACCAAATAGATTTTTTAAAAGTGGGGGGACCTATATGTACAAAAATACTTAAGATAGCTTTTTGTGGGGTCAAAGAATTGGAAAGTGAGGTGATACCCATCAATTGTGGAATGGCTAAGTAAGCTTTAATATGTGAATATAATGGAATATTATTGTACATTAAGAATTGATGAGCAGGAGGAGCTCAGGAAAAAACTGGAAAGATTTGCACAAATTGAAGGAGAATGAAATAATCAGAACCAGAAGAACATTATACACAGTGTCAGGAATACAGTACAATGAACAATCATGAATAACTTAGCTATTCTCAGCAATATGGTAATCCAAAACTATCCAAAAATCTCATTAAAAAAGTGCTTCCATGGAAAGAACTCATTGAATCTGAATCCAGACTAAAGCAAACATTTTTTCATTCTCTTTCTTAAGTATGTTTTTTTGTTCAACTTTCCTCCCACAAAAGGATTAATATGGAAAAAATGTTTTATATGATTGCACATGTAAAATCTATATGAGATTGCTTACCATTTCAATGGTATAGTGGGGAGAGGAAGGAAAGGAGGAAGAGAATTTGAAACTTAGTATTCTTTGGAAAATGTGGGAAAACTTTTTATATATAATTGGAGAGGAATTTAAATTTAAAAAATAAATAACTGGAGAAAAACAATTGTTCATGGATGAGCAGAACCAAAATAATTAAAATGACAATTCTACATAAACTATTCAATGCCATCCCAATCAAATTACCAAGAAATTATCTTACTGAGCTATAAAAAATAATAAAAACACATTTTGAAGAAAAACAGATCAATAATATCAAAAGAATTAATTTTTAAAATGTAAAGAAAGAGAGTCTAGTTATCATATTTTAAATTGTATTATTTATAAAGCCATAATTATCAAAACTATCTGGTACTGACTAAGAAATAAAAAGGTAGATCAGTGGAACAGAACAGAATACAACGCACATTAAAAGATTACAGTAATCTTGTATTTCACAAATATATAGAACAAGTTATTAGAATTAGAATCACTATTTGGTAAAAATTTTTGGGATAACTAGAAAGCAGGTTGTCAGAAACATGTATATAGTTATGGTGAACCTATGGCACAGGTGCCAAAGATGGCACACAGAGCACTCTCTGTGGGCATGTGGACCCTCCCCACCATGCCTGATGGAATTTTTTCACATCACCTGCCCCTCCGCCCAGCAGCCCAATGGGAGCACACAAGGGGTAAGTGGGTGACTCACAGACAGCAGAGCTTGAGGGGAGCAGAGTGCTCGGGCCATTCCCTTTCCCCTTTCTACACTTGCTGAGGACATTCCTCACTTCACCTGCCCCTCCACCCAGCAGCCCACTGGGAGTGTTTTTACCCTTCTCTCTTTGGGGTAAGGGGAGGCACTTAGTCTCTGGGGGGGGGGGCAGGGCACAAAGTCTGGGGAGGGGTGGAGTGGGAGTGGGGCTTGGTACTCTATCTCTAAAAGGTTTGCCTTCATTGGTATAGACCAATATCTTACACCATTAGGAAAGATAAGATCAAAATGAATACATATTCTACATATAAAAGGAGATCTCAAAAGCAAATCAGAACAGAGAAAATATTACCTATCAGATTTATAGATAAGAGAGTAATTTATAAATAACAAGAGATAAAAGAACATTGAGATGTAGAATGGGTCATTTTAGGTACATTAAATTGAAAAGATTTTATATAAATAAAACAAATGTTGCCAAGATCTGAAAGAAAGCTGAAAATTGATGTGAAATTTTCACAATCTCTCAAATAGAGGTCTCCTATCTAAAATATACAGAGAATTTCACCAAATGTATAGAAATAATAGTCATTCCCTGATTAGTAAATGGGCAAAATATATGAACAGGAAGTTTTCAGGTGAAAAAATCAAAGCCATATGTAGGTATATGAAAAATGCTCTAAATCAGTGATGGGCAAACTATGGCCCATGGGCCAGCCCCCTGAAATGTTCTATCCTGCTGTGGGACATTATTCCTAATCTGATGAATACAATGAGTAGCATACAATACAATGAAACTTTGAATGAGTTGCCTTAGAAACAGACTGACATATGAGTATTTCCTATCCTTTGGTCCCCGTCTTTAAAAAGTTTGCACACCACTGCTCTAAATCATTACTCATAAGGAAAATACAAACCAAAACAATTCTGAGGTATCATCTCATATCCATCAGATTGGCTAAAATGACAAAGGGCAGGGTTACAAATGTTCGAGAGGACATGGAAAAATGAGCACAGCAAAAGTTGGTGGAACTGTGAACTAAATCATCCAATTTGGAGAGCATTATGAATTATGTCCAGAGAGCTTAAACCCAGCACTGCCATTGTTGGGTCTATTTCCCAAGAATATCAGAGAAAAGGGGGAAAAATTCCCCAATATGTTCCAAAGTATTTATAGCAACTCTCTTTTTGGTGGCACAAAACTGGAAATTGAGGGCATGTTCATCAGTTAGGGAATGGCTAAATAAATTGTAATATGTGATCATGATGTTACTGTGCCATAAGAATCAATAAGTAGATTAGTTTTTTAAATTTATGAAGAACTACATCAGATAAAGAGCAAGACAAGTAGAACAAGAGAACATTACATATTGTTATAGATTTAATATATGAAAAACTTGTTCATCTCCAGAGAATGAAGTGAGGAGTGGAAATATGAAAGACATATTCTATATATTTTGCCAGATAATACCTTCTATGTTGTGGAGAGACAAAAGAAAACAAAGTCTTCAGACTATTCATTCCCACTTCTCACCAAATCCTTCCTGGCCAATTTTTTTTAAAAATGAAATATCAAGCCTCTTTTCTATGAACCAACCAACATATGGCATTTCAATTTACATCTCTTCTAAATATCTTCCCCTCTCCCTCCCTCCCCCCATACTTTGTATTTTTCCTGAATATACTTTTAATATACTTATCTATGTATATAGTAATGTATCCCCACATGCAGTAGAATGTAAGTTATTTGAAGGAAGGAACTATTTCTTTTTTTGCCTTTTGTTACCCAAACTTTACACTGTGCTCAATCAATGACTGATGAGTTGAATTGAATATTTTATTTTTAAAAACTGAAAATAGCTAACTGAGAATTGTTACAAAATATGTGACTATTCTTTTCTAATAATTTAAAGTACTTACAATATACTACAGTACAATTCTTTTTTCAAAATGGAAAAAAGTAATTAAAAAGACTTTGTCCATAGCCTAAAGAATACAGGCATCAAGAAATGTGAGCTCAGTATTTAATCTTGTCCTAAACCAGTGAGATGTTGAATATTCTATCTTATTAAGGCACTAGTTGGAAAGTCAAAGGAATGATCAAATAAGATGCTCTTTCCATAGAATCTGGATAGAGGGAAAAGCATCCATAAGTAAATATTTTTTTCTTATCAGAAAACAGTTGTAAAGTGAAAATATAATTGTCTTTGAAATGGTTCTGTCATTCAACAATCATTTATAAAATGCCTTCTATGAGCATGATCTTATTTAGGGCACTGAGAAGTCAAAAATGGAAAATAACACAATAAGTTCTTGCCTTTAAGGGGTTTAAATTATGGGAAATGGGGATAAAATATACAGATTATACTATGAGGAATGGAATGATGCAAATCTTTGTGGATGGAGAGAAGACTTTCAGCAAGGGGTAGGGGAGATTCAAAGAGAGTGAATGAAGTAGTACCTGAGCAGAGTCAAGAAAGAGTAAAAGGATTCTAAAATGAATAAATTAGTTATTCCAGAAATGATAGGCAACCTGCAAGACGACCTCATCAAGTCAAAAGATGGCCCCAGTAGACACTCATCTACCTTGAACAGAATGTAGTATATATGAAGGCATGTATAACATGAAGCTAAAATTGAAGTTTGAAGCCACACTAAGGAGTATTTAGTGTGTGGGTGGAGGGAGTATTTTGTTTTTCTATAATTTCATCCTAGATATGAGGAAACCATTGATATTTTTTGAATAGAGGAGTCATATGGTCAAACCAGTGTTTTATAAAAATCATGTCAACAATTATGTGAAGGATAAATTGGAGAATATAGAAAGGTGAGGCAAAAATACTAATTTAGAACCAGGGTCTCACAGGTAGGGTCTGATGCCAAATTTGAACTCATGGAGATGAATCTTCATGATTCTAACCCCAGTGCTCTATCCACTGCACTACATAGTTGCCAAAATAGTAATTTAGACAACTACTACAAATTAATCATGAATTAATTTTGCTAAGAAACTCATCCACCAGCATGGTATGGTAAAGGAGCCTGAGAGATTTGGGCACAAGCCTTGCCTCTGACACATGTAATTTGTTTATCCAGAGGCAACTCACTTAACCTCTCAATATACTGGGCAAGTAAGACTATATGTTACAAACAAGCAATGGAAAGAAACTCTAATCTGATAAAATCATCAGTCTAAACTAGAACAAATGAAATTAAAATCACAAGGATAAATAAAATGGTAGCATTTAGAAATTAATATACCATGGAAAGAGTTGCATATAGCACTAGAGAATGGTTTTTAAAATAGAAGAAAATAAAACATGAAGCATATGAAAAACAGAATAAAAACTTGAAAATCATAGAATTAACTAACTATATGCATATGATGTTAAAACAAAATTATAGATAAAGTAGATGACTTGGAAAAAGGAAATATAAAAAGTAGTCAAATATTAAGGGAATTGGAAATCATGCAGAGATTGTGGCAGATTTAGAGGTCAAGTTTTAGTATAACTTTCATCATGGGAAATTTAAAAAATTTAAAATATATTAGTATAATTTTCTAGGAAATCATTCCAAATCATTTTATAGAATTATGAAAAAAAATCCTGCTCCACTATAAGTGGCAATCTTGGGTTAGGGATAACCTTCTTAGGAGAGGACAAGTTGTCACAGATTTTATCATGATGAAAGGCTTCAAGGACAATCTTTGTAATAGATTTATCTCTTTTTGGAAGACCAACCTAGTTTAGTATTAAGAGATTCATCACCAGTTAGCTGGCTACTAGGTAGTGATTTTTTAAGCCACATAAACATATAAAATAAGGAAATATATCTGTCCTGTGTGACCCTTTATCATTCTTCAGTAAAGGTGGCTGAATTTTAGAAAAGTGAGCTGCAAGTGTTAAAAGTCATGCAATTTCTAGACTAAAAACATTAACATCATTGTTGGGATTCTAAATAGGAGACCTTTGAGTAATCTAAAAGAAGACACACTATAGGAGGAACCAAATTATATCAACCTTGAAGTTTATGGCAGAAATGAAATGGCAGAAATAAAGAAAGGGACACTAAAATAGAAAGATGGCTCAAGGGCTTTCCTTTGGAAGGTAAATAAGGGATGTGGTGGAATTGTATTATTGTGTGTGTCTAAAGATGATAGAAAAAATAATGTCATGGAACATTTTATTATTTTACATTACAATGTACATAGTAAGCATATCCAAAAAGACCACTATGAAGATAATTGCAGGATAGGCACCAATATCTGTTTCAGAGGATGATAAAGACTTCAAAAACTCTGAAAAGAACTCAATGAGGCCCTCCAAATTTAAGTTGACATATTTAAATACTGGTTAATGTCAATGCAGAGGTGGGCATAGGTTAGCTTGGTGAAATAAGTTGCAAAATATGATTCAGGATTAAGAAACAAGAGAGGTCAAAGGTTCATAGAATATATAGATTTTTAAAAACCATTATATCATCATTCTTTTCTTCAAGAAGAGAATTAGGCGGCACCAGACAAGGCAAGCACCAGAAAAATTATAAAAAATGAAATTGAGTACAGGAATGCCTGGTTATTAATGTGACTAAATAGCTATATTAGAAATCAGATAATTTGTTTGTTAGAACAACTGCCATTCATTTAATCAATTCACAAATATTTATTAAGTGGCTAGTGTGTACTCAGCACTATGCTAGGTGCTAGGGATACAAAGAAGAAATAAAACATTTGCTGTCCTTGAGGAATTTGCAATCACTGACATTATATACCTATAAGTGAATAAGAACATGTACAAAATAAATGCAAATTAATCATGGGTCACTAGAAGCATGGAAAGATTAGAAAAAGATTTGTGTGGGATAAGTAGTATGAGAGTTGACCTTAGAAGGAAACTACCTGGAATTCTAAGAGGTGGCAGTAAGGGGGGACTATATTTAGTCATGGAAGACAGTTTTACAAGGTATACCTATGGAAAAATGAATGTCATATATGGAGAAGAGCAAGAAGACCAAGTTGACCAAAATATCAGATAAAACTAAAGGAAAAGCTAGATTGTTGGAGTTGTTAAATGCCAAAAAAAGTTGTCATGGTATCCTAGAACTTTTGGACATAACCAAAGTGAGAATTTATTTCTCTTATATGAGTATATTTATTATAATTTAGTACATATTTATAACAAATAATGTATTGCATTATTATGCTATATACAAAAACAAAAATAAATGGTTAAAAAAGAATAGAGAGATACTGGAGGCTCTTGAGCAAGGGGAGTCACGTGATCAGAATTACTTTTTAGGTTAATTTGGCAGCTATGTAAAGAATGATAGATCTGGACAGAGAGACTATATGCAGGGAGACCAATCAATATTGAACTAGAAGAAGAAATAGAAATGGAAAGATATGGAATTGAATAAACTTCAACCTAATCTATTTAAACAAGCCAATTAATCCTCCAACTAGTAAATGAATAGAAGAGTAGACATTAATGAGTCATAACTATTAAACATGGTAAATCAACTTCCATAGCAAAGAGACCAGAAGAACTTTTGTCTCAGACAGCAAACAATCTCCCTGCTAAAAGCAGAATGATGGCTGTCAAGGAAAATGCCAAATTTAGAATATAAACTTGCTTGTAAAATTTTTAAGGAGGAGTAAGGTTAGCTTAGGAACAAAAGAGATGGGGATGAAAAATATATTTTGAGGATAAGAGTCTCACCTAATTCAATTCAGTTATTTTCAATTAAAAACACACTTATTAATTTATTAATTATTTCTTCATTGCATGCAAGGCAACATCCTAAATTCTGTGCATACAAATTATAGAAATACATTGCTTTCGAGAGTTATATTCTACTTTGGAAATAAAATAATAACAGAGAAGCACATATATCATAACGAGAGAAAGATAGTGAGAGAGAGAGACAGAGAGACAGAGAGAGATAGTGAGAGAGAGAGACAGAGAGAGACTGAGAGAGAGAAAGAGACAGAGACAGAGACAGACAGAGACAGAGACAGAGAGAGGAGAGAGAAAGAAGAAGAGAAAGACAGAGAGAGACACAGAGACAGAGACAGAGACAAAGAGAGAAGATAGAAAGAAGATAGGAAGGAGAGAGAGAGACAGAGAGAGAGAGAGAGAGAGAGAGAGAGAGAGCAGGAAGGCTTCCCATAGGAAGTGGCATACGACTTATGATAGAAGTTAAGGACTAAGAAGCAGAGACAATGATGGAACAATTACATGAGTTGGTGACACGATCTTGTAAGGGCATAGAGGCAAGAGATAGAATACCAAATCCAAAAAAAGGAATAGACTGGCTCAGACAGAGTGAGACATAAGTCTACATGGGTAGGCTGGAGCTGGTCTCTGAAGAGCTTTACAAGTCAAATGGAAGAATTTATTTTGATCACAGAGGCAATACAGAACTAGTGAAGATTCTTGTGCAGGTGAGTTTGTAGGTCATTGTGTTTTAGGATGATTCTTTTAGGAATGTGTAGAACATGAAGGGGAAAGACCACTCAGGGGACATTATAATAGTCTAAGAGAAGATGATAAGGGGCATGAAATGGCATGTAAACAGAAAAAAGAAAAAGGATGTAAGTGCTACTGCAGAAGGGAATAATCCATGAAAAGTGACCATGGATTAGATTTAAGAATTGAAAGACAATGAAGAGTCAAGGACTAGAAGGAAGGCAGTGCTCTTTCCAGAAACATGAAGGAGTAGAAAAAGAATGGGTTTAGGAAAGAAAGGAATGAGATTCATTTGGGGAATATCAAATTTAAAATATCCTGCAACATATCCAGGTGGAAGTTTTCAGTTGGTGATGCAGGACAGGACTTTCATAGAGATATGTGGTCTGGTTATATTTTGGAATCATAAAATAGAGATAATAATTAAAATCATGGATGTTTTATGATACTACCAAGAGTAAGGGTACAGAAAAAGAACACCAAGACAAAGCCTTAGGACACATGTATGTCTTGAGGGTGGGAAGGATGGGAAGGAAGTAAGAGAAGTGAAAGAGAGAGACATGACATGAAAAATGAGGAAGGAGAACAAAACCAGGAAAACAGAATGGTTTATAGATCCAAAAGTTGTAGAGAGGACTAGAATGATGATGCCTGAGAAATGCAATTAAGACATCACTAGTAAGTTTAAAGAGTGAAATTTCAATTAAACAATTACTCCAAGTCAGTGATCCTTGATCAGTCGACCTGAATCAACTCAATAAATGTGGTTGATCAAAGAACCAGTAATTACTGCCCATTTCCAAACCTTTACCATGGTTCTGTAGAAGCAAAAATGAATAAATATTCCTGATATTTTAAATGAAAGGATTTAATTATAACAAAAGTGAGAGGGAAAGGGATTCCTTCAGCCAAATGAGCAGAGAACAGAGCCAGAGACCCACACCTGCCACACTTTAACCAAAACAAAGCTCAAGCTCCCAAAAAGAGCCCTGCAGTGTGGATCTCAGCCAAATTTACCTCCCAAGCCCCTGTACGTCAAATGAGGATGTACTTAAAAGGATGCTGGGAATGTAGCTCAGGTGTGGCACATTTTCCACCTGCACAGTTCCCAGACATTTCCAGTAGGGAGGGGGTCTTCATAATAGTACATTAATACTACCATCTCACTGTGGATAATCCAATAAATGAGCTTTGGAGGAGGGAAGGACAGCACCTCTTCTAAAATATCAGGAGTCTCCCAATCTAAGTCTCATTTTATTATACCTATAAATCCTCTATTTAGGAGAAAGTTTGGGAAATCCTGTGCAAAGGATACAAAGCAAACTTACTAAGTAAGAGGTAAAATTGAAGATATTTTGTTTCTTCTACTTCATTCAATTGAAAAATACTAAGTTCATAACACGAAACACTCTGCTAGTCACAATGGAGAGAAGATTAAGAAGCATGTAATACATAGTCCCCAACTTCAAAGGCAGTTTAGCCAAAGTGGCACAAAGAGATAAAAATTACTCAATATTTATTCAATATTACAAGGTTATATATGATTAAGTGCCAAATTGGCTTTGTTTAGCACACCTTGAGTTTAGAGAAAGGAGATATCAGTGGGCACCTTAATGGTCAATGAAAGAATCTTGATAAAATTAAGGCTTGAACTAGGTTTAGGCAATGCAGATTAAATTAGGGGTGTGTCCTGTGTACTAGAGTTTGAACTAATAGTGGAACTTCCAAGTGGAGGGGTCCATACAATAAGTAGGAGATGCATAGCTGGGACTGATGAATGAAGTCAGGAAGAGAAATTTAGATTTCTAAATTATTGTGTGATCACTCAACTGAGTAGATGAATTTTCTTTGAGAGAACCTATTTATTAAGCAAACATGAATAAAACACTCTTCTCTTCCCTTAATTAAGCACATATTTGTTGAATTGACTCATTTCAAGGTGTGATGAAAACATTTAAATGAGCAAATATTGAATTAATCATATTAAGAAATAATAGTATTAATCAAAAACAATCAAAGTTACAACTTAAAATGCACTTCTTTTTTATCCAGACCTATTATTTCATCCATTTGGGGAACTCCCTGGGAAGAAAACTGCTTCTCCTTAACAGATGGGCAATTTGTCTGTGATTTCTAATCTCAAAGAACTCTCTGAGTCAGAGAGATTAGTGAGTTACTTATGACTCATATAATATAGTTAGCCTGTGTGAAAGGCAGGACCTGAACCCTGGTCATGATTCCAAAGCTATATAGTCCAAAGATGTGCTGGCAAATTTTGAACAACCATCTCTGTGGGGGAAAATATGTATCAGATATACATTTAAGCTTCATCTGAATGATTAGCATTTTCTTCATCATTTTCCAAGAAGTCTAGATGATCAACAGAAAACAATATACCAACCCTCATTTGCTGATTTTTGTAAATTGCTGGGCATAAATACTCACTCTGAAATTTTAACAATTAGCTTTCAAAATCTGGGCTCCAGCCTAGCACTGGATATGCCTCTATTCATTATTTAATGTATATCAAACAGTTGTCTATGTTGTTAATCTCTCATTTTCCAATCTTTGATCTCTAAGCTCTTACATCTGATGTCTGGTTTATGAAATTTGTTTATAGTACAGATATTTGATATAATATGGGGAGGGGAGACGTACTTTTTTTAGAAATTAAATCCCATTAGGGTGAGCCTGCCATTTATCAATCTTAGCTTTGCTGTTCCGAAAGCCTGAATTTGTTCTTAATGACCCAGACAAGTGTCTGTCACCCAACGTTCAGGGAGGTATAACTTTCTGAAAATCATAACTACATTCTCTGGACCCTTCTGTAAAAGGACGAAAAGACAAACCCATATCTTTTTAAATTCTTCATTTCTTAGACATATATTTCCTCCTAATTAATGAAAGAGACTTATTTTCTTCTAGAAATTTGATTTACATCATTCAGATTTCTTTCATGAAAGGAAAAGAGATGAGGCTATTCATTTCCTGGAAGTCAAGCTTGTGCTTGCGGATGTTCACAGTGCTCAAGAAAGCATACTTAAATATAGGAGAAAAAAATCATTTTTTTGCCTAAATGCAAAGGATTGTCTTTTTTTTCCCTCATGGCACTTTATGACACTTGGCAGCTCATTATCACACTTCACAGCAGTTCATGTCATAATGTCAAATTACTCTAAATTCTGAAAATATCACAGCATTGCAGTTTTATATAATTGATATTGTACCGTTAATCAGGAAGTGTCTCCCTCACAAACCAGCACTTTCAAAGGCTTATTACTGAACTCTAAAGATTTACTGCCACCTGAAAGTTCCCATCCAAAGTTTTATCACTGAATTATATTTTGAGTTTAAAAAAATAAGCTAGTCCTTTTACAGATCATGCCCTCAATCTGAACATTGAAATTGTTATTTTTAGAATCTCATTTGGCCTAGAAATCAAAAAGAAACTGTGAGAAGTACGGGGAGAGAATGGAGAAAAAGAATGAATTATAGAAGAAATGACTAAGAACTTATATTCTTTGAAATGAGAAGTTGGAATAATTAAACCTATAATTTTTTTCTCATCCTGAGAGAATGATATACATTAGGGACCCTGAATTGGGCCACCATACAAAATAGTGTACTCTCCATCAATGGAGGTTGAGTCCATCATTGCAAAAGTTGAAAGATCATTCATTAATTAATCATACTTACATAGCACTTTAACATTTACAAAAATTTTCCCTGACAGAAAAACAAATAGGTGAGTAGGATAAATTTTATTCTTCTCATTTTACTAATAAAGAAACAGATTCAAGCACCAAATTGTGTCAAAGGGCACACAACTAGTATTGAACTGAGCAATCTTAATAACTTAACATCAAATCAATTATTCTTCTAAGAATACAAGAAATCTTTGCACTGTTTTGGAGGACCTCTAAAGTCCCTACAATTTCCAGGATTTATTTGAAATCAGATGTAGGCTATGTAATGTCCTAACAAAGAAGAGGCCCAGAAATGAAAGCTTTGGAGTAGGAAATCCATTATTTTATTGCATTTATTCCTATCAAGGTAATATTCTGAATGATGAGAAGGAATAGATGAATCAACATCAAAGGTGAGGACAGGGGATAAGAGGTGGGAAGAGATACCTTCTGTTACAGATTTGGGAAGAAATTCTGGAAAAGAAAGAAGAGAACCCAAAAGAAAATACGATAAAATAGGGGTTTAGAAGAAATTGTAATTTTTTTTTAATTCATTGTTAAAGAGAGGAAGGAGAAATTTTCTGTTTGATTTCTTCAAAAGAAATAGAAGATGCCAGAATGCAATGATATTCACATTCCATTTAGCTACTTCCCAACAAGTAGGCAATCATTTAGTTTCCAGATTTTGGCTACTATGAAAAAAGTTGCTATAACTTTTTATACATATGGGTAATTTTCCTCTTTTTTTGATCCCTTTAAGATACAGATCTAATAAGTAGTCATTGCTGAGTCCAAGAGAAAGCATAGTTTACTCACGTTTTGGGACATGGTTCCAAATTGTTTTCCAGAATGGCTGAACCACTTTATAACTCATCCAACAATATATTGACTTTCCTCTTTTTTGCAGTCCATCTAACATTTCCTATTTGGGGGGTTTTGGGTCATTTTTGCTAATCTGATAGGTGTGAGGCAGCAGCCTAATGAAATGCATTTCTCTAATTATTACCAATTTGACGCATTTTATCTTAGGGATATTGATAACTTGGATTTCCTCTGAAAATTATCTGTTCATATTCTTTGGCTACTTATTAATTGAGGAATGAATCTTTCTTATAAATTTCAAGCAGTGCCATAATGATCTTAGAAATGAGACCTTTATCATAGAAATTTGTTGCCAATATTTTCTTTCCTAGTTATATGTTTCCTTTATAATTTTTATTTCTCTAGCTTTGTGCAAATATAATACATATTTCTATGTTCTTTATGTTGCGAAAAAAGAAAATTCATGAAGAAAATAAAGTGAAAAATGATATGCTTCAATCTGCATTCAGACCCACTATGATTTTTCTATGGTGCTGGATATCCTTTTTGTCATGAGTCTACTGTAGCTATCCTAGATCCTTGCCATGTTAATGATAGTTAAGTCATTCACAGTTCATTATACATTATTGTATACAATGTTTTTCTTGTTCTACTCATTTCACTTTGCTTCACTTCATATAAGTTTTTCCGGTTTTTTGATTATGATCTTGTTCATATTTTTTAATGGAACAGTAGTATTTCATTAAAATTATATACCTTATCTTGTTCAGCCATTCCCAAATCAATAAACATCCCTTCAGTTTCCAGTTTATTTTGTCACAACAAAAAGAGCTATTATAAATATTTTTGTGCAGATAGATACTTTTCCCCTTTATTTATTTTCTTTGGAATACACATCTAGTAGGGGTACTAGAATACACATCTAGTAGGATACATATATAGCTGTGTCAAAGGGTATGCACAGTTTTATGGTCTTTAGCATTTCCTTAAAAAAACATTTTGAGGGGGGTCCAAAGGGTTTGTGACACTGCCAGAGGTCCATGGCACAAAAAAGATGAAGAACTCTGATCTAAAAGGTAGGGACAGGGAAAAAATAGCGATAGACTATCCAAATAAAGACAAGTGGTTATAGTGAGAAGATTTGAGTAACTGTTGAAATAATGAGGTTTTTAGCCTGGAAGACATCACTATTATCTCCAACTATTGAAAGTATGTCGTATGGAAAAGTGTTTAGTCTTGCTCTTTTTTGGCTCCAGAGGGAAGAGCTAGAAGACTGGTAGAAATCACAAATTGCAAATAATGCTTTTTAAGGTGGTGGGTTTTTTCATATTTTTTTTTTGGTCAACCCTCCTAGTGTTGCACTGGTATCCACAGAAGTATTGAAAGAATTAAAGGAAATATTTTTAAGCATGGCAGGTAAATTCTCTGTAGAAGATAGGAAGACATGATCTGAAACATATGGGCTGAGAAGTTTTAGATGGATTGCAATCTGTTCTGATAAAGGGAATACCCATCACTTTGATAGAGATATATTAAAGTTTCAAGGTACCTATATAAAAGTTCTTTCATCATCACTTAAATGTCAGTTTGTGAAAGAATATCACAATTATTTCCACATAACCTTTATAGTTTGTGACGCTTAGTTAAAAAAACTCCCCTTTGTTAAAAGGTTATATTTTACAGTTGTTGGTATTTTTTTAAAATCAATGTTGTCTCACTAATTACTTCAAAGGAAGAAGTTGTAATAGAATTCTGACTGTACTATGAAGATCCTGGAAGCTTAGCTAGATGACGTTCTTGAAAGCATATGAAAGGGCAGGGGTACATTCTAAATATCAAGTAAGGTAAACCAAACTTGTGTAGGAAAAGTTGGAAAAAAACTGATAAACACTTAAATGAGCTGACAGTTTCACTATAGAAACAGAATACATGGTGCAATGGAAAGTGGTTTTAAAAAAATCTTTCCTTAATAAGCAATTCAGAGCTTAAATCACAAAGTACTGTAGTCTCATAAAGTGAAACCTTTCAAAGGAAAAGTTATTTTTATGTAGAAGACTATTTCACCTGACCTAAAGATGTCAACAGACATTTTCAATTTTCCTAGAAGAAAACTCAGAGGTTCTTAATCTAGTGGCTATAAACCTTATCTGTCTCTGTCTCTGTCTCTCTGTCTCTATCTATCCTGTCTTTCTATTTATCNACTTTTATAGAATATATATAAAGTCAGGGAAACCAATCAAGTGCTCCTTTTTTGATGATCCAAAATTGGTCTATTTCAAAAAAAGGTAATTTCTTCCCAAACTGAAATTTTACTTCTCAATCCACTTAAATCTCTCTCAGGTTTTTTTTTTCTTATTCCTCCATATTTTCCCCATGATGTCATTTCAAAATTTTTCCTAGCAAGTATGCTAACTCATGGACATTTAGATGGTAATGAAGATTTTGGAGGGATCTGATAACCATCTTCAAATATGTATAGAGTGTATACTTGGAAAAATTATGAATTCTATTTGGTCATGAAGAGTATATAGAAGAATATGGGTGGAATTTGTAAAGAAGAAAAAATTAGACTTGATTTCAGGAGAATTAATTTTTCACAAACTATTTTAGGATATAGTGGGATCCATCCCTTGCTAGAAGTCTTCAAGCAAAGGTTGTATGACTGCTTATTAAACAGATTGAAGATAAAACTCTTTTTCCAGTATGGTTTGAATTAGATGGCTTCTGAGATATATTCTAATTCAGAAATTCTGCAAATTGTCTAAATCTTTTTGATTTTCTTTTCACTAATGACAAAAAATGAAGCTTATTTTAAAAAGACCTTGATATTAAAGTTGATATTTTTATACTAAGATTTTAGGTTAATATTCATAGCATTAGATTTCATTCTCTTCCCCAAAGAATGTCTCCAACATTTTCTTATTGTATACCTGCTGCCAAGGTACTTTACTCAGGAAGAGATGTCAAAAGAGAGGGAAACTAAAGATTATGACTACAAAGATATGTATCTATTTACATATAAAACAAACCAGAATAAAACAAAATTAAATGACTATCAGTTAATAGGACAAAGTATTCCTGTCATACTGAATTCTTCTCTGATTTTTAAATCCATCTATGTCACATGTTGACATTTAGGCAATAATGAACTTTGGCAAGATTGGGGTGAACTTCCATTTCCCACTACATATATAGAAAATCAGTCATATTTAGAATTGACTGTGGGCGAGTCACTGTATCTGTTTGGACCTCTTATAAAAAAGAAAGTAATCAGACTGAATGGAGTAACATGGAACTTTCTAGCTGTAACATCTGTGTCTTTATATTATAAGACAAATCCTGGAAACAGAAAATCAGATAAGACTGCTATTTTTTTCTAGAATAAAGAGAACTTTACTTGGCTGCCAACACATAGTTTTCTATACTTAAACCACGTGCTAGAATCCACCACAGTCATCTCATAACTGATGGTTCTTTTTAAATACAATTCTTATTCAGCTATATTAACTACAAACTAATAATAAAGAAAAACAACTGTAATAAATGGTAATAATACAATGTTATACCATTTATATAGTATTTAATAGAATAAAATTGTCAATATTACCCTAATATTATTATATGTCTTATATAATGAAATGACCACTTTTATTATATAATATTTTAAATAATAAAACTGCTAAGTATGCACGTGTGTGTCTATTCACATTTTTTCCACCAGGAAACTAAATGGCTTTGTAGAAGCTACTTAATTATCAAAAAATCCCTCAGAGGCCTGGGAAATCCTAAATCACCAAAGTACATTACTAGCCTCCATGGTACAGGCTGGCATTGGTCTTTCACTTGTATTTTATATTCTTCCATATAACAAAGAGTTTGATTCTGGATGTCTGACAAACTCCTTCTGACTCCAGTAAAAGTCAATGGTCGTTTTTGCATGAGTCAGATCACAGAAACAGAGCATTTGTTTCCTGAAACTTATCTCGGTCCTGAGTATTTATTAGTCTGGATGAGGAGGTAGATATTCTTGATTAAAGCTAAACAATATATTATTCATGTAGGCTTGGACACATATTGAGAAAATGCTATTTTCAAAGTTATACCATAGACAAATGGAATAATCTGGGAATTTCCCTGAGAAATACTTTATTTAATCTCCAGTTTTACTGCAAAAAAGCAGCAGCCATGTAAAGATGGGCTCTTTTGCAAGCTGTCACAGAGCACTAACAAAGCACATTCCTTGTAGAATCAGTCACAAAATAGCTTCCGAGAGATTTCCTCCTATACGGTCTTCGTCTGTGTATGTCACATTACTTTTCACACGCTAGCATGGAGAAAGGATTGCAGAAATACCTCGTGATTTTTTAAAAAATGAAAGAACATCTAAATACGAGAGTGACAAAGCTTCATAAAATGCAGAATTCATCAGGTCCTTGATTTGGGTGGGGGGGAGGAGACAGAGAAGGGTTGGAGAAGGTAGCCTTGTCTGAATTATATCTGGTTTTAAAAAACATCAATTATGAAAAGCATTAGGATCACATTTTTACCAGCAACTACTTACCACATATCTGGGAATTTGGTATAATTTTCACAAATGGGTCCTATAATGCAGCTCTCAGCTGTAACTTACCTCAAAATAGCATGGTGCCTCACCAGAAACAGTCGAGGTCTCAGAGATATTGAGTGCCACACAGGAAATTCTATCTACACTCTACAGAGTTGGGGGTTGGAGAGTCATAACAAAGATATGGACAAACATGGGAAAAAAACAACTGTAGAAATGAACCTATTCTGTATATGGGGTGACCATAATGTGTGAACACCATTTCTCATGTGGCTGTACCAAATTAATCTCATTACTTTGTAGTCAAATCTCATATATTTTCTTTCAGAACACAAAAGCAAATAAAAACAACAGTTTATGGAAAACTGTGACCTATTCAACAGAAATTAAACATTGGCTCAGCCTCAGAGGCGACTTGTTCCTGCTGATTTCAACCCTTAATTGCAACCCTGGGATGAGTAAACTGACTGATGACAAATATGGGTCATGGCTAGCTGGTTGTATTTTTTATAAAATTATAAAATAATTTTATAAAAAATATGTTTTTATGTAGATCCTTCTATGATGACTGAAATTGTTATTTTTCTTAGGGGAGAAAAATTTTTAGAAATGGAAAAAATTTTACCATTTAATGTAAATTAAAATTAATTTAAAATAAAAAATAAATAAAATTTACCATTATCATTTAATGGTAAAAAAAATTTACCATTAAACTTAGAAAGTTAATTATTTTAAAAGGGAAAAAATAAAGAAAAGAGTTTCTATCAATGATCATTTGAAAAATTCACAGAGAGGAGCAGGATGAAGTTCATAAAGGGACAAGGAGGGCAACATTGCTAGCACTGTTAAATTTTCTCTGTACTTAAAAAAGAACAAACTGCACATAATAGAGGCTTGCAGTTGCATATAGAATCCTCTTTTCTATTATTTGAATACTGAAATGTTCATTTTTGTCATTGAGTTTATGAATGCTGCCTGACAATGAAAAAGAGCATAGGTTAAAATCTTTCCTCTGTGAGTACTGTGTGACTTTGAATAATCCACTTAATCTCTCTGGGACTCGGTTTCTTCACTTGTAAAATGAGGAGTTAAGGCTAGATGGTTTCTGAGATTCTTTCCAGCTCTTAATCTATGATCCTATAATAAAAAGAAAATGTATTAAAAATAAAATGAATATTTCCCTTCAATTTAAGCATGTTACAAACAATGCAATAATCAGCAAGTACATATTATTTGAGAAATCTTGGACTTAAAAAGACAAACTGAAACCACTACATCCTGGAAGAATTTCTATTCTTTTGGAAGTATACAAGACAAACACTGATATATATATATATATATATGTATATATATGTGTGTGTGTGTGTGTGTGTGCATATATATATATATATATATACATATATATATATATCTGGAGAGAGAGAGAGAGAGAGAGAGAGAGAGAGAAAGAGAGAGAAATTATATTTAAAGTCAATACAAGGAAATTTTGTTACATAGCAGTTGAGGACAAGAAATATTTTTTAATTTTATTTTTCCAGATTACATGTCAATTAATTACAATAAAATTTTAATATTCATTTTCTGACATTTTGCGATCCATGTTCTCTCCCTCCCAACTCTCCCCCATCTTCAAGAAGGCAAGTAATATGATATAGGTTGAACATATATTATCACATAATACATATTTCCTTCTTTGTCATGAATAAGAACTACTTTTGAAGTATGACCAGTGTGTTTCCCCCCAATTATTATTTTATTCCAGTCACTGATATTGAACATGTTTCTGTGTAAAAAAAAACTGATGACTTTTAATTTCCTTATCTTCTTTCTTTAAATCAATACCAAGTATTGGTTTCAAGGCAAAGAATGGTAAGGGCTAGGTAATGGGGGGGATAAGGGACTATTCCAGGGTCATAAATTTAGGAAGTGTCTGAGACCAGATTTGAACCCAGGACCTCTCATGTCTAGGTCTGGTTCTCTACTGAGCCATCTAGCTGCCCCAAGGAACTGAAGGTTACAAAAAAAAATGATTAAAGACTAATTAAAGACTTGCAACCTACTTGATTACTTTAGTTTGTTTCTGCTACTTTCGTCTTTTTCTTTTGGTGCCCTAGCTCTGACTGACTAGCTATGTGCCTTTGCCGTTCATACTTACCAGAGAGGATCTTTCTTGTCCTCTGAAAGATAGGTAGCACTTAGGTTATTCTTAATTAGCAAATATCAGAAAGAAAATGGTAGAAAACCAAATGAACTATGACAAAATATAAGCCAAGCTTTGAAAAATATAGAAATCTACAATTATCTTTGTGTATATCCCAGAAATTCAGTTTTGGAAGGGACTTTGGAGATCATTTACATCTTTTCCAAACCAAGAATTTCTTGTAAAAGAAATAGTCATTTAATCATTTGTTGAAGACCTCTGAAGAGGATTCTACCTATTAAGGCATCTCATTCTTCCTTGAGATAGTTCTTTATAGGTACTTTTTATTTGTGTTGAATCAAAATCCTCCTCTCTGATATTCCTACCAACTATTCCTAGTTCTATCTTCTAGGCTCAAGAAAAATAAGTCTAATCTCTCTTTTATGTATCAACTTTTCAAATGTTTAAAGACAGTTATTATGCCTGTTTCCCAATTTTTTTTCTCTTTATGGGCTAAGACATTTCCTTCAAGTGATACTTACATGGTATGAACCCAAGGACCATCACAATATTAATGGGTTTCTCTAGACCCGGTTCCATCTTATCCTATTGTGCGGGCCCAAGAGGACTCATGAACATATTTCAGGGAATATGTAACTTACATGGGGAAAATACATCTTTATTTCAATATAATTGGTTCATTTTGTGTCTTTACTGTTTCATTTTATGTTTTTAAAAACGTTATTCTGAAAAGGGGTTCATAGGCTTTACCAGGCTGCTAAAGAGATTCAGAACACACAAAAAAATAAGAATTCTTCTGTTAAAAACCTTCTAGATTACTCTATGACCCTTTCATAAAATTGTGTCCCAATAAGCCACAATAATTCATATTTGTTCTAGTACCCGGATTATCACACTAGAAGATAACCTCCAAGTTGAACTCAATTCATGAATTAATTAATAATAAATAATAAATAAAAATACTTTCAGGTTTGGATCTACCTAACTGAGCAATTGAATGACTTCCTATTTTCCAATCTGGGGGTCATGGACTATTCCTTGGGTACCAACATATTTGGGAACCCACTTATATACTAAGCACTATCATTTCAATCTTTAGCTACAACAAAGTAGCATCATTCAGTGGGTATACATATAATAAATAAGCAAACATCTTCTGTGTGTTGAGCAAGTGATATGGCTCAGCTGTGTGATTTACAGATTTAAAAAATGTATTATTATTGATATTAACAAAATACAAGTTTATTCAATAATATTTTTATCATCATGAGCATGAGCTTGAAAGAGAGACAGAGAAAATGATGAGGTTGGATAGATGAACTCTAACGTCCTCTCTAGGACTTTGAACTAAGCTATCCAACCAGTGGCAGCTACATGGCACAGTGGATAGAGTACCTGGCCCAGATTCAGAAAGCCTCATCTTCCTGAGTTCAAATTTGGCCTTAGACACATAGTAGCTCTGTGACTCTGGGCAAGCAACTTAATCCTGTAAAATGAGCTAAAAAAGGAAATAGCAAACCACTCTAGTATCTTTGCCAAGAAAACACTAACTGGGGTCACAAAGAGTTGGACATAATTGAAAAATAATTAAGCAACCAAAGTAGATATTTATTAAGCATCTATATTCCACATCTTATGCTAGGTCCTGGGGACACTGAGAATACAATACAAGATTAACAAAAACAGTCCCTAGTTTAGGGACTTACATTGAAATCTGGAATTTCAACATGTAAAAGGGAGCTGGTAAACGATGTGTTTGTGGAGAGAAAAATCGTGTGAAGGTGACTATTAATAATAGGATTATTGTCATGGTGGAGGTGGGAGACTTAAAAATGTTTTGACATCAAAAAGGAATCCTCCTACGTAACAAGTTTGGGATATGTCATTAATCTAGTCCATATTTATCTATTCTATCCACAAGAATAGAATGAAAAATGATACACATGCTTAGAGATTCAATAGTAAATATTCTTGGAAATGTTTTTAACAAATGTTTTATTGATGATTCTTTTTTTAACTTCATAGTCACTTCCCAATAGCACTAACCCCTAAAATAGAACTTTCTCTTTTTCAAACACATGAATC
>NC_058132.1:609204535-609221800 GCF_016433145.1 Gracilinanus agilis | reverse complement strand
AGAGAGAGAGAGAGAGAGAGAGAGAGAGAGAGAGAGAGAGAGAGAGAGAGAGAGAGAGAGAAAGAAATACATTGTCCAAGGAAGTGGGGCACAGACTCTAACCCAATCCTGAGCGTCCACACTAGGTTCTGGATCATGGAAGCTCAGCCACAGGAGTAATGGGAGGAAAGTATCTAGATTCATGACTCTGGCCAGAGTGGCAAAGCTGGTTTTGGAGGAGAGGTAACACTTACACATATATCTGTGAGGAGGTAATAGTCTTCCTACTATTGACTGCCCCTATGACATTTTTTCTCAGCAGAGATTTGGTTTTTAGATCAAAATGATCTTTAGATCAAGAAGGGGAGATTACTGTAGCATCATAAGTCACCAATGCTGATCAGATGATCTCCCTCTTTTACTTCCTCAGGTTCTAAGGGGCTGCTATTCCATGGATCCTTTAGTCTTGGTTCCCCTCTCCCACTCTGGTGGGAGATTGAGGAGAGATCTCAGACTAGAGAAGATCCACAAGAGAAGACACACAAGCTTCAACTAACTCAGTTGTGTGTGTGTGTGTGTGTGTGTGTGTGTGTGTGTGTGTGTGTGTGTGTGTGTAACCACACTGTACCTGGTATGTCCTGGCACATATATTTAATGATCTGAGAACTAATCCATCATTCCACTAGGGCAGCAGGTAAATGGTACAGTGGATAGAGTGCCTGGCCCTGAGTCAGAAAGATTCATCTTCCTGAGTTCAAATCTGTCCTCAGACACTTAGTAGCTGTGTGATCCTAGGCAAATTACTTAATCCTGTTTGTCTCAGTTTCCTCATCTATAAAATGAGCTGGAAGAGGAAAGAGTAAATCAGTTTAGTAGCTTTGCCAAGAAAATCCCAAATAAGATCAAGAAGAGTCAGACACAATAGAAAGGACCAAACAACAACATCATCATCATTTCATTGTGGATTGTAAACCGCTTGAAGGTAGAGATTATCTCATTTTTGGATTTGTACCTTAAGAACCTTTCATAGAACTTTCATGTCATAGAGGTTTAATATATGCTTATTAATTGACTGGATTGTTTATCATTCCCATGCTCCACATTCTTGGCCTTGGGTCGTTTTAGGAGGAATTCAGATTTGGGGGGTTATAGTGGAGATATAAGAATTTACTTCTCCAGACCATAGTGGAAGGACAGTAGTAGACCTATATCAGTGTTTGGTTCTAAGGTATATAAAACCAAGCACTGTCAATTGAGTCAGAAGAATTGGCATAGAAGACCTGAGTTCAAAACTTACCTCCAACATAATATTACCTATAGGATCTTGAAGAAATCATTTTGCCTCTCTAGTCCTCAGTTTCCTTAGCTGTAAAGTGAGGGGTTGGATTAGATTTTCTCTCAGGTTCCTTTCAGATCTATATCTGTAATCCTACACTGAATGATGAAACATTTTAGAAAAGGGGTTATAGTCATCAACCAATGAGGAGGAAGCAAAAAGTGTGCTCCTTTCTGCCATCATTTTCCTGTTTATGGAGAAGCATCCATCTGCCTCACAACTAGAGAACTGGTTTTGACTGGAGACTTCAAAATTCAGTATTCTCTATACTTAACATCTTGGGCTGACTATGATACTAGTAAGATCCTGTCAAGCTGGAAAAACTGTCAGTAGAAGCCCAGCAATGGGTAATACTCCAATGATCTCCCTTGCTAATAATAGGAAGGTGTTCATCAGAAGGCTAGCCAAAAGATAATGAACTTTTTTGAACATAGGATTCATTAACCTATCTACTAAATTACAGATGGACTACATTCTTAATCAGTGGATAGAATACCCTAATGGAGAAATTAGAGGCCTTTTGTAGCATTTTATTCCCTTTTATAACTTTTTTTTAGCCATAATGTCTCCAAATATTTTTATCACATTTGTATCCACTTTTGAATTCACTTAGCAACATTTATTTTAGGAGAACTAAGTCACATACATGGTCTCACACTATGTCACAAAGATATTATCTCCATTTTTTGAGATGATGCATTCATTTTTTAAAAAGCAGTTTATAGAAACGGATGCTAAAACAGTGCTTGTTGAACTAAAGAATCACGCGGAAACCAAACTCATAATCAGAAAGCACTTATGTATGGATTTTAATACAAAACAAATACAAAATTGTGATCAATATTTAATCTCTTACAAATAATGGGTTTAATTCCATTTCCTGGTGAGGAGTCCTCCAGAGACCATTCATCTCACTGGGCAGTTGACTGGGAAACTGACACAGATAGGTCAAGTATTCTCCAGTGCAGCCAACAAATACCCACTCCCTATGCACAGAATCATTCAATTATTCTCACCTCCAGATGAAATTAAAGGGTCCATGGCTTGCTCCTCTGAACCTTTCCTTCTGTTATGTCTAACTGAAATTTTCAAGGATAGTTTTTTGCATCCTACACGGGTGCTAACCTGATAATGGAAATTACACCAATAATTACTTCATCTCCTTTAGTGACTACAAGAACACTTCTCCAAATTTCATTTGTAATAAGATAAAATCAAAGGAGCTTTAACTCTTGCCAGAGCCTAATGGTATATATAAATGGAATATTATTTGCATAGGATGAAATTAAGTGGAATTGCCAGCCTAGTTAAAGGTAGTATAGCTAAATGCCACCCTAGTTAAAGGTAGTATAGCTAAACTGAGGAAAGAGAAGGTTCAAAGAAGGAACATTATTGCTTCTCATAGTGACTGGAAAATTAAAAGGAACAATGGAGGGAAGGAAGAACTACACAATACAATAAAGCACTTTCTTCCATTTAAATCAATAGGAGAAAAATAGATAATAAATATATTAGTATATATGTATATATTCTCAGTTTTCATCTACTTACATGTAGAAAAAGACAAATACAAAAACACAAAACATGTACATTTAAAACTGCACAGAATATAACAAGTAATGAAATGGACTATTTTGTGGAATCCTAGCCCAACTTATTACTCTACAGTCAAATCATACTAGTTCACTTTCTTTATCTGGATTTACTATCACTCAACACTAAATGAGCCCAAATATACCATATAATAGACTTGAAGATACTATGATTGCCAGTGCCTCTCATCTAAATATCTTTACTTTTTTTTTTTTAACCCTTACCTTCTGTCTTGGACTTAATGCTCTGTAAGGCAGAAGAGTGGTAAGGGCTAAGCAATGGGGATTAAAGGCCTTGAGGCCAGAATTGAACCCAATCCTCCTGTCTCTGGGCCTGGCTCTCAGTCCACTGAGCCACCCAGCTGACTGCTAAATGTCTTTACTCCTCACTTACATCAGCAAAGTCTCAATCTCCTGATTAGTCTTTTCTTCAGAGATCAGCTGGGATCTCCCATGAGATCTATTTTAAATCAGAAATCTAAAATCCATGTTTTTTTCTCCTCTGCTAGATTGTAAGTTCCTTGAGTACAAGAAATACCTTTTAACATTTTATCTTCATAAAAATTGTTATTGATATATTTTGATTTTTTTATATCACAACATATCCAAACCCACCTCACAAGTGAACTGTCTCATGAGAAAGACTTTTAAGAGAAGGGAAAAAGCAGTTCAGCAAAATGTCCCAAACCAACCATAACATCAACGGATTGCCCATGTAATGTTTCACACCAACTGTCTGCTCCCACCCTCCTTTTCAAGAAAATAGTAACTTGCATTTTCTCTTCTCTTCTCCAGGGCCAAACTAGGTCAGTATAATTGAATTCAGTTCCGTTTCTGAGTTTTGCTGTTGTTCTTTTTTTTCGGTGTATATTGTTAGGGTCATTGTGTGCATCATTTAAGGAATAGATTTCATATTTATCCATGTTTTCCCCTCAGTACCTAGGAGAGTGTCTTTATTCTGGCCTGAGCCTGACTCAGGCCAGCACCCAAATTGTTTAGGTCTGAGGATAGAACATAATGAGGCATTCATATGTTATTCAACAGTTACCAAAAAGAGATTACTTAATCATAACAGGAGAAGGATATTCAATTGGGTTATGCTGTGAGGACCCTGTGGGTTGATTCAGCTGACCACAACTCCCCTGCTTCTTAATTATCCATGGTGGTCAGCTTGGGAAACATCAGTAAGCAGCTGTAGCTCCTCAGGTCTTTTTACTCAGGAAGCAACGTCAATAACCTGCATCCTTAGTCCCCCAAACCAATTAAATCTTAAGGATAGTTTCAGTATCTTTTATGGAAAAATAAAATTAGCCTGACCCAAATGGTGGGATATATATTCTTCCAACTACAATTTATTCAAAACAGATACTTCACCATTCAATCAATAAAAACCAGTTTAATTGCCCTTGGTAGAACTTGTTCATAGATGCCATTCATGTAACTGTTGGAGAATGTGGTGCTTAAACATAATTTGGTAACTGTCTCAATTTTATTTTCTTCCTGGAGAATGGAAAGGCTATCACAGAGATCTCCTTTTGTCTGAAGGATTAAATATATGGTTCATTAATGCAGCAAATTATATCAGCTAGTGCCTCAAACCAAAGATCAGACCCCTACCTTTCTCATCCCTCCTCCCACACATATACTTTCCCTCCTTAAGACTTCTTGTGCACTAAGTTATTCCATTATGCTCTGTGGAACCCTCACTCCATTGGGTAGAACCCCTCCCTGAATAAATAACTCATTTCTTACCATCTTTTTCAATTTCCTCCCTTTAACGGAAACTTGGTTTTCCCCAGACAATACCACATCCCCTGCTGTGGTATTGTCTTACCTTTTCTCATAGCCTCCAAGATTCAGTAAGAGAAGATGAGGGCTTGGTCTATTCCTTGCTCTGCAAATGCACTATAAACCATAGATCCCATACTTTCACTCTGTTTTTCTTCATATGTAATCTGGGCTGTGCAGCCAGACTATCTTTTAAAATTCCTTGCCTTTGTTATTTATCTTCCTTCAGAAACCTATTCCATTCTCCTTAATGACATTAGTACTTGCATGAGTCTTATCACCTGCCTCATCTTCTATTAGGTGTGTTAATACCTAAATAGGAATCCTAGGGAGATAAATGCCACAAAGGCACAGACCCACAGATCCAAAGCAAGATTTAATTACTTTATTTCTGTAATTTCTGCTTGTCTAACCCATTATAGTTCTGGCAAACTCAAAGATCTTCTCTTTTATCTTCTCTTCTCCCATATTCCTGTATTTGGGTCCTTTTCCCCAATATCATAGCTTGATTCTGTGAATAAGAAGATAGTCTAGGGCCCTTGGCAGCCCTCTTTCTTCATTGGCTAGTACAGCTCTGATACTGTCATCATTCACATTCATAGCCTGAGCCTCTGCCTTTGAGTCAACTGATCATCTTCCTTCCATCTTGGTCACTTAGAAGGATAGCTTCAGGCAGGAACTCATTATCCATAGATACTGCTACATTGTTATGGCTTCAGAATTGATTCCCTCTCCCTATTTCTTAATACAAATTTTTTAATATTGGTCTTTTCTAAACTTACCAAATATCTTCTTAATCTTCATTGAAAGCATCAATTATTCCATTTCCAACCAACTTCTCTAATTTCTGCCTTTTTGCTAGATTCTTCCATCTTAAATTTAAATTTTCTGAAATATAAAATGAATGACTGATTATATCAAATTAAAAAAAAACTTTTGTGCAAACAAAACCAATCAATCAAAATTAGAAGGAAAACAACATACTAGGAGAACATTTTTATGACAAAATTCTCTGATAAAGATTTAATTTCCCAAATATATAAGAAACTAAGTCAAATCTACAAAAAAATCAAGCCATTCCCCAATTGAAAAATGGTCAAGGCACATGAATAGGCAGTTTTCCCAGAATGAAATCAAAACTATCAATAAACACATGAAAAAGTGTTCCAAATCCATCCTGATTAGAGAAAGGTAAGTTAAAACAACTCTGAGGTAACACTTCTCATCTAGCAGATTGACCAATGTGGCAGAAAGGAAAGTGATAAATTGGGACACTAATACACTACTAGGGGAGTTGTGAATTGGTCCAACCATTTTGGAGGGCAATTTGGAACTATGCACAAAGGGCTTTAAACGAATACTTACCCTTTGACCCAGCCATACCCTTGCTAAGTTTGTACCTCAAAAGAGATAATAAGGAAAAATACTTGTACAAAAATATTCATAGCTACACTCTTTGTGGTGGCAAAAACTGGAAAATGAAGGGGTGTCCATCAATTGAGGAATGGCTCAATAAATTGTGATATATGTTGGTGATAGAATATTATTGTGCTGAAAGGAATAAAGAAATGGAGGAATTCCAGGGGAACTGGAATGACCTCCAGAAATTGATGCAGAGCAAAAGGAGCAGAATCAGGAGAACATTGTACACAGAGATGGATACATTATGGCACAAATGAATGTGATAGACTTTTCTACCAGGCCCATTGCAATGACCCAGAACAATCCAGAGGAACTGAGGAGAAAAAACACTATCCACATCCAGAGAAAGAACTGTGGAACCAGAAATGCACTAGAAAAATATATGATTGATCACATAGTATGTAGGGTTGTGATTTAGGGTTTTGATGTTAAAAGATCACTCTAGTGCAAATATGAATAACATAGAAATAGGTTTTGAACAATGATACATGTATAACCCAGTAGAACTGCTTGTTGGCTTTGAGGGGGTGGGGAAGAAAGGGGGGGAACCATGAATCATGTAACCATGGGAAAATATTCTAAATAAAACATTTTTTAAAATTTAATTTTCTGGTTTGTTACTGCAATAAACTACATAATCTTATACTTCAAAATAAAGATCACTCTTCAAACATCCTCAGTTTAAAAAAAGGCTCCTTTTGATACTTCTGGTCTATATAGGTACAGTGCTATTTTTCTTTCTTCCTTCATTTACAAATGCTCAAATGAATAATTATATACTTGTTAACTTGAGCAAACATTTATCAAATGTGAAGCGCTGAGCTGAATGGTAGGGATACAAGAAGAAAAATTGGTCCAATTTCAAACCATTCATTTATTCTTTAAATCCCTGCAATCTTCTTCACAAGATTATTAAAATTGTGTTCTCAAAAATGGCCTTCTGAATCACAGTATCTAGGGAACTTTTGATAATCATTCTCAATAGCTTCTCTATAACATTTCATTCCATTGAATATGTCCCAATAGCTTACACTTAGTCTGTTTGACAATATAATATCCAAGTTTCCTCAGATTTCTCTTATCACCTTTGGTCATGCCTCTTTCCCTTCATTCCCCTTACTGAAACTGTGGGTGCTTCCAATGTTCATTTCTTACACTCTTGCCCTTCTCTTTCTAAATTCTAGCTTAGAGAAACCATCATCTCATGTAGCTCCAAACTATTCTCTAGATAAATGATTCTCAAATCTCTAGCTCCTATCTCTCTCCAAAGCTCCAATCCAATACTTACAATTGCCTGTTGGACATTACTATGTTTGTGCCCCATTGTCATCTCAAATGCAACATACATGGAAACACATTGGTCAGCTGCAAATGTGTTAGTTTAAAAAGTCTTCTAAATGCCCTTAGGCATCTCAGAGACTAATTGGAAGATAAATTATCATCCAGGAAACAGATAGGGCTAAGTGTTAAACTGGATAGTACTGTATTTGACTATAGAACTTTAATAAGAGAGCAATATGGATTATAATGATTGTCTTAGAAGTCTTCACTTGAGTTGGATCTTACAAGATGGGTAGAGAAAACAGGTAGAAGCAACACCATGAGCAAAAATGGAAAGGCAGATTTTGCATGGAAGGGCATAATGAGAAGACTGGCCTGACTGGAACCAGGTGTGTACTGAGGAAAAGTGGAAAATAAATGTGAAGAGGCAGGGTGGGGCCAGATTGTGAAGAGTCTTGAGAGGGAAGAAGGAGAGTTTGAACTTGATGTGGTAAACAATTATGAATCATTTTAGGATCTTGATCAAGGAAGCAATATACTGAAAGTGATGTTTAAGATTACCTTCTTTTGAACCTTCACTCCTCTTTAGATAAGTCCTACTCCTCCCAAGTCTCACTCCAATCCAGTTCTGCCAGATCTCTCTTAGTCCTATTGTTCCTTATAGAATCATTTCCTTTTTTCCCTAATAATAAAACAATAAAATCCTAAATAATCCATGTTTCACATAATGCTTCTTTTATGAACGCATATTCATATTTTCCTCTCAATAATGTCAGCAGTGAAGGAAAAGAACATTTTGGTATTTCCATGGACATGATAGTTTAGTCTTGTTTTAAAAAGTCTCATCTAAATTTGAGTCAACAATGCACCAATATTGTACTTCTGTATATGTGGGGAAAGAACTATAAAAGTTGGATTTCTAATGTTTCTTTTTAAAATTTCTTTTAAAAAATTTTGTTATGTTTAAATTCCCAGGTATCTCACTCATTTCCTTCCCTCCCCATACTAAAGAAGACATCATTTGACAAATATACATATATGTATTTTATATATGTAAATACTATATCCTGCTTATTTGTATTTATCAGTTCATTCTCTGGAAGTGGACCCACATAAGTTATTCTTTAAATAATATTTTTGTTGCTATATATAATGTTCTCTTGGTTCTACTCATTTCACTCTTCATAATTTCCTGTAAATTTTGACATGCTTTTGTAAAATTAACCTGTTCATCATTTCTTATGGCACAGTAGTATTCCATTATAATCATATAACATGACTTATTTAACCATTCCCCAACTGATGAGTTTCCCCTCAGTTTCCACTTCTTTGCCACCAGAAAGAGAGGAGTTATACATATTTTAGAACATATAAGTCCTTTTCCTTTTCCCCTGATCATATTGGGAATGTTTTTTGGTAATGTTTCTTGAAGTGGAATGCCAAAATTTTATAGTGTCCATTAACATTTAACTCCTCTGTATATGTTTTCATTTATTCATTTTATAGTATATATTGCATATAGATAGAGATAGAAATAGATATTATACACATGTGTGTATACACACACACACACACAGGTCCTTATCACCTCACACACTGGAATGTTACTTAAATACCTACTTAAAAACAGGGATTGTTTCATCATTTTTACTTGTATTCTCATTACCTAGTATAGTGCCTACAATGTAGTAGGCACATATGAAATACAGGGTGTTCCAAAAAAATCAGAGTCCTTTTAAGTTTTAATAGTTATGTAAGATTTAGTAGATTACAATTGTGCTAACATTTATGGGACAATGTATGTATTGATTGATTGAATTAGAAAGAATAGAGAAATTAAACAGGGGAACATAATGTTATCCAGGACGGAAAAGATCGGGGCCAAACTTAAGGAAGAAGATGTCTTGCCTACATTAGAAAAGATAATTAGCAGTGGGGAGGTGGGAAGGAGGAAAGCACAATGTCTTTGGCAGTTTCACAGAAGTTCAAAGGAACATATAGATTTGGAATGGGTCACAGAAAAGTTAGAATCCAACTTCTTTATTTTACAGATGAGGAAACTAAAGTCACATTGACTGACTGAAAGAGAGGCTAGGAACCAGTGCTAGAAAACAGCAGATCCAACACTTTCTATTCAAAGCCCAGTGGCAAAATTATATGAGTACCAAATGTGAGGATGTATCTAAAGTACTTTTTAAAAGTTCTATTGAACCAAATGCCAGATGCTTTTGTGTTTTATTTATGCTTTTTTTCATTGAAAGTCTTTTTCCCCCTGAAATTGTTCTGAATGAGATGCTCTGTGTTTAAGTCTAGGAGACTCTCAAGCTCAAAGGTGGCAAACTCAAGATGATGTAGTAACATTCCTAAATGGGGTATGTGGTGCAATATTCCCTTATTACATCCTGAAAATTCCCTTATTACAGGTATGAACCAATTTAAAATATAATTGGGGAATATTTAACAAAATAAGCAAAATGTAATAAAGTACATATAACATTTTAAAACTAAGTCATTATGTAGTCCACAGAGATATTTAAATATATGGATTGGTAGACCCTGTTTCTATTTGAGTTTAACATTACTGCTCTAACTGACTGAATGCATGTAGTAAGTTTGATGTTTAAATATGGTTGTGTGGGATCAAACTGAAGCAAAATTAGGAGAAACTCTTGGAAACAATTCAGATTAAGAACTAGGTATATCTAGAATGGAATGGAAATGTAAAGTTTTTTAAAAGTTTGATTTTGTGTGTGTGTCAATATAATTTTAAATTATTGTTCTCTGACATTTTGTGATCTATGTTCTCTCCCTTCCACCCTTTCCCAAGACAGCAGGTAATATGTTATAGGTTGTACATTTGTCATCATACAATACATATTTTCATGTTCGTCACATTGGGAAAGAAGACATATTACTTGCACTAGAAAAAAATTTCAGAGAAAATAAAGTGAAGAATGTTATGCCTCAATCTGAATTCAGAGTCTGTCAGTCCCTTCTTTGGTGGTGAAAATATAAAACTGGAAAAAAATTATTGACACTAACATTAAATCAGATGTAGCAGGTTGTCATCCTTGGTGACATTGCCATCCTAAAGAACTTGCCTGTCTTGGGGAAGAAAATGGAATTCTGATGAACTTTGTGATGTTTCCTTAAAAAAAGTATACAGAAATGAAAATACACATGCCATTTTGAAAATGTACAACATAGAGTCATTGGATTCTTATGATTCTTCTTGTTGCTTTGTTAATTTTTTATTTACATTAAGAACTTCTACTTACTCTATATTGGTGAGAAGCAAACAAAAAAGGCATGTAATAAGACTTGTCACATGTCTTATTACATATGACTATAATAAACCTCAGAGATAAAAATGCAAGAAAAAAAGACAGTTCCTACCTTTAAGGAAGTTATTCTAATGGGAAAAAGCAATACATAATGTAGAATTGTATATTAAAGAGAAGGAGGTAGAGGAGGATGACACCAACAATGGAGCAAGGCCAAAAGGTGAAGTTGTCTAGAGAGTATCTAGAGAATGGACAAGGGAGAAAATTAAGCATGGCCTCGGTGCCTCATGAAATGAAGGCTTGGGATGGGGACTCAGACACTAGAAGAGAGAGAAACGGAGAATAAGTATTCTATACTACTATAGTTTTACTCTTTGCTAACATAACTTTGTTTCTGCGATGCTTAGTTTGAGTTTATATTCTATTATGATGATTATAAGATGTTGTATAGGAATGGGGTGTAGAACTAGAAGTTTTGGGAAGTTTTACAAAGCTAAATAGGCACCACTTTATTAAGATTCTTAACAATTGTAGCAGAGAAGGTATTAGCTAGCCATCTTCAAGGTGTTTATGGAAATAGTTTGATAGGCTTTGTGATGATTTGAAATGGTGAAATGTATCTTGTATGATGAGACATTTGGGCCAATAGTTGCTTCTTACTAATTGGTTATATTTCTCTGTTGATCCTGATTTCCTACCCTGAACTGAATACTGGACTTGCTAAATTATAAGAATGAATTGATTTCAGAAAATATTGCTGTGGTAGACATTCAGGTGATGCTGGTTGTCCACCAAAAAGCTATATAAATCTCTGTGGCACATCTGAAAATGAATCAGCCCCAGATGGACGTACAAGAGCAGTGAGGGTGACTAGAGAAGCAGCCCCATAAAGGCAGTGGTGAGACTTTTCTAATTATCCCAATTCTCTCCCTTCCATGAAGGGACCAGCCTTCACCTGATTGAACTTAGGTCTTGGTACTACACCTCTGAGAGAGCATGAAATAATATTGCAAGAACTCACAATTCTGGAACTAAACCTTAATCAGAATCAAAATTGGCTTTTGTGTGACTTCCCCCAGGAGCATAGGCTTTGTGAGAAAGAAAAAGACAGATCAGAGGAAGCTTTGGGGATAAAAGGATCAGGTAGGAGTGGCGTAGTAAATGGAGCAGGACAGTGAGTTGAGTTCCAACTGGAACAATATTTTCCTTATGAAGTTCTATGACTATGAATCATGGAATACCACATTCTCTGAGGAATTAAAGTTTCAGGTCACCTACAGGGCAATGGAGAGGTGTGTGAGAGATATCAATAGGTCGCAACAGACTACTATTGAAGAAGTAGCATCAAGAGAAATGATATCAAGACTGTCCTCCGAGGGAATATGTAAGATTAGGAAAAAAGGTGGGTCAGTTATGTAGTAGGACTAGAATTGAACTGATAAGCAGTTCAGTGTGTAAGATACTTGAGGAGGTAGATTGCCTACTTCATCTTATTTTCATCTCCAGCATCCACTAGTAGTGAGTCCATCAGAAAAAAATTATTTGACATTTACTATGTGCTAAATGCTAGGATACAAAGAAAGGGAAGGAACTCAGATTCTAATGGGGGGAGATAACTTGCCAGCAATCAGGTTTATATAAGATATATGAATATTGGCGTGTGTGTGTGTGTGTGTGTTTGTGTGTGTGTGTGTGTGTGTGTGTGTGTGTGTGTGAGAGAGAGAGAGAGAGAGAGAGAGAGAGAGAGAGAGAGAGAGAGAGAGTATATATCTACATACAGAAAGAGAGACATACATAGGGGCAATTAGGTACTGCAGTAGGATAGGCTGCTATCTAGGTCCAAGAATGAGGAAGACAAGTTCAAATCCATCTTTAGACACTAACTATATGGCCCTAGGGAAGTCATTTTCTGTCTCAGTTTCCTTATATTTAAAATGGGTATAATAATATCATTTGCCTCCTAGCGTTGTTGTGAGGATCAAATGAGATAACAATTGAAGAGTATAGCACAGTGCCTTGCACATAAGTGCTTTATAAATATCATCTATTAGTATCTAAAAAGGACACTTAGGTAGTGCAATGGATAGAGTGCTGGGCCTAAAGTCAAGAAAACTCATAATCTTGAGTTCAAATCTAGCCTCAGATCCTTATTAGCTATGTGAGCCTGGGCAAGTCACTTAATCCTATTTGCCTCAGTTTCCTTATCTATAAGATAAGTTGGGGAAGGAAATTGAAAACCACTTTAGCATCTTTGCCAAAAAAACAAAGCAAAAAAAAAAAAAAACTGAAGTGGAGTCATGAAGAGTTAGACATGACTGAAACAATTGAACAACAAATTATATAGATAGCCAGGTGGCAAGGTACACTGGACTCAGAGTCAAGAAGTCTGGAAATCAAATCTGGCTTTAGATAATACTGGGCAAGATCTCTATCTGCTCAGTTTCGCTATTTATAAAATAAGAGTAATAATAGCATCCACATCCTTGAGTTATTGTGTGCATCAAACAAGACAATATTTGTAAAGCACTATGCAAATGTTAAAGCTCTCTACTAGTTTCATAGTAGATAAAAAGTAATCTGGTAAAGGTGGAGAAGAAAGGGAGGAGGGACTGGGAAAGGGCTCTAGAAGGTGAGATTTGAGCTGAGTCCTGAAAGAATGCATGGAAACTAAGAGGCAGAGAAGAGGAGGAAGAACATTCCAGATATGAATGACAGCCAAACCAAAAGCACACTAATAGTAGAAGGAATGTCGTGTGTGAGAAACAAGTAGTAGCTACACTATAGATCTGTCATAGAGTCTGTGGATGAGTAAGCTATATCAAGATTCAAAAGTAAGGAAAGAACCTGGTTATAAAGAGTTTTAAATGCCAAGCAAAGGATTTTATATTTAATTCTGCAGTTAACAGCTACGCAAGAGCTTTTTGAGTTGGGGCAGAAGAGATCAGATCTAGACTTTAGGAAGATCATTTTGGCAGCTCAGTAGAGAAGAAATTGGAGTGCGAAGATACTTGAGCAAAGACCAGGAATAATTGTAACAGTCCAGATCAGAACTGATAACAGACTAGAACAAGAACAATAGTTGTTCTTAAATAGGAAAAGGTCTTCAAAATATATCATACATCTCTCCTGATCCTTAGTGACACCAATATGAATGTGAGAACAGGGATGGATGGCAAAGAAATAGTTTGAAAATATGGTCCATGATTAAGAAAAAAAGAATTAAAAATCTTCTAGACTACTTATAAGCGACTTGTCTATATATTATGAATACTTTTAGAAGATGTTTTCAAGTAATTGTGTGAATATAAAGAATGGGACGGATATAATAGATGTTGAGGAGCTAGAAATGACAAGACTTGATACCTGTTGAAATACATAGAGTTAGATGAAGGGTTGATTATGACATGGAGGTTACAAAGTGTAGTGTCTGGAAAGAGTGTAGCTCATTTGACAGATAAAAGGAGGTTTTAAAGAAACATAGGATTAGAAATATAGAATATATTTTTTGGACATGTTGATTTGAGATGCCTATGAAACGTCCAGGTAGAGGTGGAATATAATTTTGTGTGACACCTGGTTTATCTCACTTCCTAGTGCTTATAACAAGCCAAAAGGGAAAAAAAAGACCATTAGTATAATTGGATCTTAGGTGCCAATATCTGCTGCAGAGGCTAAGGAAATAGAGAAACTCTTCAAAGAATAGGAAAAGGTCCTCCAAACCTTTCATACATCTACATTGATCCTTAGTGACACCAATATGAATGTGAGAAGAGTGATGAGTAGGAGAGAAGCACTTGGAAAATATGGTTCATGATTAAGAAAAAAAAATTAAAAATATTCTAGACTACTTAGAAGCTACTTATCTACTTATCTTGAATATGTCTAGAAAATGTTTAGAAGGAACTGTATACGGTAAATACTCATTAAAAAAATTTTCCCTTAATAAGCACAAAAAACTGAATATTGACATACAGTTCGAATCCAAATGAGCATCTGTGCGCATACTGTCAGACCATCAACTCCTTAAAACAAATGTCAGTATCAACACCAAATTAAAAGGAATGATAAAGGTAAGAAGATAATATATGCAACAGTAATGATTGTCTCACCTCGCCCATTTAAACAAACTACTCACTGACATGAAAAAATAGGAAATGAATAAAGAAAATGACACTATGAACATTTCCTATTGTACATTAACCAATACAATACATTCATCACAAAAAGTTGGCCAAATGAGCCAGAAATTGTCTGGGACAAGTCCAACAAACTTTAACTGATTTTGTTATTTCCATTATGTCTCTGGGCTGTATATTTTTGTACCAACTCTTCTTATTTGCAGAAGGATATGATTTTACATTTTAGAATTTTGTAATTGTTAAGGGCTTCCCTTCTTCATATTTAAGAATATAAGTGAATGTTGCTTGCTATAGAATATATATCTACATTATACAAAGCCAATAATCAGTAAGATCTTTATTCCCCTATTAAGATTCTGTGTATTTACAATTCATTCCCATTCTTCTATATAATCTAGGTTAACATTTCACATATAGAATCCCAAGAGAACAAAACCATGAGCACTATTCTATTCATCATTTGAGATAAAAAAAATGAAAGCCATTCTTCTGTTTTTTGTTTGTTTGTTTGTTTTACAAGATGATTTGAAAAAGCAACACTACCTGGGACCATGTATGACCTTATCATTTGGCATGTAACTTGTAAATATTTATTGTCAGTTTTTTTTTAAATACAACTATAAAACCAGCCAAGAAGATTTCTCCACCCCTTTTTCAATAATTTTCAAGCTCAATGGCCATCAGGGTCCAGACGGTCCCAAAGCACTCCCTATCATAGATAAAACTTAGATGTCACCCTTGCTTTCTAAACTTTAGTAAACCATGGAGCATTCTAGTCCCATACATTCACCAGTTTAGCCAATTAGTATTCAAAGATTATAAGACACTGATAAAAAAAACAGAGAAATAGATAATATTTTCCTTCCCACCAATAATCATTTCAAATCACCAAAATTAAAAGAGCACCTTTAACTAACAGTGACTGAACCTTTACTATACAAAAAGGGAAATCTAGGAAGCCATCATACAGCATCAATCTAGGACAATGCCATGGTATTGCCATAATCTGGACATAGGTTTGGAGGTCCAAGCATCTGACTTCTATTCATAACTGGCTATAAAGATTATTCTTTATTAGATTCCCCTTTGGACAGGTTTATATTGGTCATAGATTCCCGTTTTCTTTTCCTATCACAGATATATTTTTACCACACAATCATTCATTTGAAGAGGTGTTTGCTTTCAAAAGAAGGAATTAAGATGGATAGTAGAAACTGTCCCCTAAGTTTTAAATTCCCTAGACTCAGAGAATCCTTATTCCAAATGCTGTTGTAAATGCCCTTAAATTTTTGCGTTAGTCAGAAAACATTTGACTTAACTTTGAGAAGGGGAGAGGCATGACAACCAAAGGAAACATGAATTTATAATGTAAATTCTTTTATGAAATGTTATAGAGGGATATGATAGGAAATTCTGAGCATCATCACCTCACAAAGCAACAAAGAATGTGGAGAAGAAAAGAGACCTGCAGAAAAGTTAGAATGAAGCCTACCAAAACATATTAACCTGAGTGCATTTGTTAATGAAATTGAAAGTACAAGGAACAGAGGAAATATTTCTTGATAATCAACTATTTTCATCAATGACAACAAAAACACTACATTTAGGGTTCCGGGTTAAGATGGCGGCAGAGTAAGAAGCAGCTCTTAACCTCTCCTGACCGAAACACACAAAACTCCTCAAGGGGACATAAAAACAAGTCCAGACGAACGGAGGAACCCCACAACAGGGCACAGCGAGGAAGGTACGTGGAATCCAGATATTTCCAGGCTATAAAGGGCTCTCACTAAATCCCGGGCTGAGCAACCACCCCACCCCCACCCCCTCCACACACAAAATCTATAGCTCTGAAGCCAGCTAAAAAGAAATAGAGCAAGTTTGGGGCACCCATCGAGTCATTGGCAGCTCCGGGGCCTGTTCCTGAGAGCAGCAAGATTTAGGACCCCAATAAGCCAGAGAACGCAAACGAAATCTGAGCGCGAGGGCAGAGAGTGGACGCCCAGCACATAGCGCACAGGCACTGGCAGAGGCGTGGGTGGAGGCAGACACAGCCAGGAACTAAAGCTCTGAAAACCTGAGTGGGGAACCAGTGCAGACGGGTATACGACTGTGGAAGCAGCGCCCTGAGACTTGTAAAGGAACCTCCTGCAGAGGATTAAGCAAAGGGGTCCACTAGGGGGCTTGACCTTGGAAAAAACCAGAACTCAGACCTCAGGAACCAATAGACCTAGGACAGACACTGAGCGCGAGGATAAACCTGAGGAGGAGGGCAGAGATCAATGAATTGGGCATGCAACTCAAAAAGTTAGAAAGTGAGCAAATTAAAAATCTCCAGATGAAAACTAAATTAGAAATACTAAAAACCAAGGGAGAAATTAATAAAATCGAAAGTAAAAGAACTATTGAATTAATAAATAAGACTAGAAGCTGGTACTTTGAAAAAA
>NC_058132.1:608820031-608872483 GCF_016433145.1 Gracilinanus agilis | reverse complement strand
TTTGGGAAGGAAGGAAGGAAGGAAGGAAGGAAGGGAGGAAGGAAAGAAGGAAGGAAGGGAGGAAGGAAGGAAGAAAGGGAGGAAGGAAAGAAGGAAGGAAGGGAGGAAGGAAGGAAGGAAGAACGGGAGGAAGGAAAGAAGGAAGGAAGGAAGGAACAGAGGAAGGAAGGAAGGAGGAAGGAATAAAGAAAGGAAGGAAGGAAAGAAAAAAAGGAAGAAAATTGATTACAGCAAATTATTTGGTAAAAACGAGTAGATAAAATTATATCTTTGTTTTTCTAGCTTTCCCTGAACTCCCACCCCCAAAGCCTCTGACCAGGAATGTCCTTAAAGTACTCACCTCGTCAGTCCTCTCTTTGGCTCATATTACAACCTACCTTGTATTTTATTTATCTTTGTATGTGTTGTAGTCTTTCCAATAAAATAGTTTTACGTTTTTTATCCCCAGTGCTCAGGAGAGTGCCTAGCACATAGTAGGTGCTTAATAAATGTTGAATTTATTGAACTGAATTCCCTCTATGTATGTTCCCCACAAATCAGTCCAAGGCCAGAGATGGCCATCTTTGGTACTATCCCAACTCCTTTGAAGGCTGACAGGCTCATGAATACTGTTTGCCTTCCCTAGCCTTAGCAAATGAGTTCTATCAGTGATTAGCTGGTTGTGCCACAGTCCTTATTTATCCAGATTTTGTGTCTTTAGGCCATGAGATCTAAGAAACCCCTCTGTGGACTTGCCCAGTTCTTCAGACTCCTGGTTATTCTTGTGCTATTTCTTCTCAATGCCTACCTCCCCTCTGGTGATGAATGACATACAAGGAAGGCTGAGCAGGTGCTTAGCATCTGCAGTCGGCATGTTGGAGCATGACTTGAAGGAGGAAATTTGAATCTTTGATTTCTTACAGAAGAGGGAAACCAAAGGTATGATAGATTCCCATAGGAAACACACACACACACACACACACACACACACACACACATACACGCTTGCATACACACACCCTTTTTTTTTTTTTAATTTCCTGCTCCAGGCAGTTTCTGAAAACAAAACCCAGAATAAATCACAAAGACTAGAAACTTCTTTGTCTTCTTGTACAAATATATCCTCGGGAGAGAGGCAGCATTGGTTGAGCAACTTGATGAGAATGATTTGTTTTTCCTATAAAATCTAGCTATTTTTTATTATCATCCAGAACAGTTTCATGGGATCATGGAGAGAGCTGAATTTGAAGATGGAAAGATATGGATTCAAATCTTATCTCTGATAGTTAAATCACTTAATAGCTCTAAAACTCAGGGAGATTCCTAAGACAAAGTCATAGGCAGAAATTTGGTCTGTATCAATGGGAAAGAGTTAGAATACTGATGAAATCAGAGCGCCTTCATATATTGATCATCTAGGACAACTGATTGGGCTAGTTGAAAAATATTTGTTTTAAAAGTTATTAATGGGGGGCAGCTGGGTAGATCAGTGGATTGAGAGCCAGGCCTAGAGACGGGAGGTCCTAGGTTCAAATCTGGCCTCAGACACTTCCAAGCTGTGTGACCCTGGGCAAGTCACTTGGCCCCCATTGCCTACCCTTACCACTCTTCCACCTATAAGTCAATACACAGAAGTTAAGGGTTTAAAATAAAAAAAAATTTAAAAAAAGTTATTAATGATTATCAGCATCATTAAGTAATCTTGGAATTAACCAAAATATTAGATAACAGAACCTTCTTTGGATCCCATATCAGTAAAAATACATATATGTATTTGTGAGTACACAGACAAATTATGTGTACATTTGGAGAAACAGAGACAGAGAGATGATTCCTATTCTTCATCATAGCATACAGACAAACTTTGGTTCTAAAGAGTTGCTGCCAACATCTTACCAAGGTATTTATAAAGTATGCAGAACACAGGAGTTGGAGGAAGGAGATCTGGTTTTGAAGTCTTAATTCTAACACTTAGTTGAGTCACCTTGAGCAAGCAATTTTACCACCCACAGCCTGCTTTCTTTTTGAAAATTTCTTATTTTTTTGAATATATGACCAATCACATGATTCAATGGGGATATGATTGGGGATGCTGACTTTAAATGATCACTCTATTGCATGTTAATAATATGGAAACAGGGCAACTGCTCGTCGGCTCTGGGAAGGTGAAGGGAGGAGGAGAGGGAAAGAACATGAATCATGTAACAATGGAAAAATATTCCTAATTAATTTATTAATTAATTAGACAAAAAAAATCTCTTATTTTTTCTAAGTAGTAACAACTTTACCTAATAGACTTACTACTAGTACTAAGTAACTTAGTCACTAAGTACTTAGTAATTCAACTTAGTAACAATTCTAAGACTGAAGGACAAGGGCTAGGCAAATGGAGTTAAAATGACTTGCCCAGGGTGACACATCTAAGAAGCTTCTGAGCAATAATGTACAAGGATCAACTCTGAATGAATTAACTATTACCAACAATGCACAGATTCAGGATAACTCCAGGGATCCCATGATGGAAAAGGTTATCCATTGTCATAGAAGGAAATGAAGAAGTCTGAATGCAAATTGAAGACATCATTCTTCACTTAATTTCTTCCATGTACTTTTCTTTAGTGTAAATGATATGTGGCTTTTTTTACAACATGATAAGCATGGAAATATGTATTGTACGATAATACATATACAACCTATATCATATTACCTGTTGTCTTGGGGAAGGAGGAAGGCTGAGAGAGAAGAAAAGAATATAGATTGCATTAAAAAGTGTATCAAATCCCAAAGAAATCATAGATAAACAGACCTGTACGAAAATATTTATAGCTGCGCTTTTTGTGGTGGCAACAAATTGGAAAAGGAGGGGATGTCCTTCAATTGGGGAATGGCTGAACAAACTGTGGTATATGCGGGTGATGGAATACTATTGTGCTAAAAGGAATAATAAACTGGAGGAGTTCCAGGCGAACTGGAGAGACCTCCAGGAACTGATGCAGAGCGAAAGGAGCAGAGCCAGAAGAACATTGTACACAGAGACCAATACACTGTGATAAAATAGAATGTAATGGACTTCTGTACTAGCAGTAATGTGATGACCCAGGACAATTCTGAGGGATTTATGGTAAAGAATGATGCCCACATTCAGAGGAAGAACTGCAGGACAGGAAACACATAAGAAAAGCAACTGCTTGAACTCATGGTTTGAGGCGAACATGATTGGGGATGTAGACTCAAAACTACCACACCAATGCAACCATCAACAATTTGGAAATAAGTCTTGATCAATGACACATATTAAAACCAGTGGAAATGTGCATAGGCTATGGGGGTGGTGGTAGGAGGTCAGGGGGATGAAGGGAAAGTAAGAACATGAATCATGTAACCATGATAACTTTTCTAAAAAATAAAAATTATTTTTAAAAAAATTTTTAAAAAAGAAAAAATATATCAACATGTAAATTTTTAAAAAGAAATACTAGGGGGGGCAGCTGGATAGCTCAGTGGAGTGAGAGTCAGGCCTAGAGACAGGAGGTCCTAGGTTCAAACCCGGCCTCAGCCACTTCCCAGCTGTGTGACCCTGGGCAAGTCACTTGACCCCCATTGCCCACCCTTACCAATCTTCCACCTATGAGACAATACACCGAAGTACAAGGGTTTAAAAAAATTTTTTTTAAAAAGGAAATACTAGAAGTCAGATTTGAATCCAAGTCCTCCCAACTTCAGGCCTTTAACTCCATCTACTGTGTTACGTAGCTGCCCTAATAGCCTGTTTTATAATCTGGAAAATGGGAATAATGAAATTTATGCTGATTTCCTTATATGGTTGTTGTGAGGAAGCATGCATACTGATTGGTTCTATACAACATATAATGCTAATATATTTACACATCAGTGTGTAATAAATATTACATAAAGATGTAAAATATATATAGATACACATACTTACACATATGTATATATGCACACATGTAAATATTGATACTGGTATTTCCTCCTCTGGTGCAAATTATACACAATCTATCCATGACTTTGCATCCCATATGATCATGTCTGTATCCTCCCATATATTCTTCACAGAAGATTCACCCAATGTAGCAGAAGTCTGGCTGCACATATGTGTATCTAACAGCCACAATCAATTAATCAACAAGTATTTATTAAGCGCCTACTGTGTGCCTAGAGTTGTGTGCTAGGTACTGGAGTTGGAAGTACAAAGAATGAAACAATTTGTACTCATACAAAGGTATTTCTGAAACACACCTAGAAAATATCACATGTACATATAAATTCATATATAGCCATACATATATGTATATATGTTTGCATGTTGTGCTGTTCTCTTTTTCTCATCAGAATTCCAAATAAATCTGAAAAAATAGCTTAGTTAATACTTTGAGAAATATAAAACACTTTAAAAATTATTTTATTTGCTCCTCAAAAGATCTCTAGGAAGTAAATGCTGTTATCTTACTCTTTATACAGATGAAGAAACAAGCTGAAAGAGAATATATGATTTGCTTGGGGTAAAACAGTTAGAAAGCATCCGGAGCTGAATTTGAGCATAGGTCTTCCTGATTCCAGGGCCATTTTGCTACCTAGTTGCTTTTGATTGGCATTATTGAGAGGAACATGAAATATAATATGCAAAAATAAATTCAGTGATTGAAAAAGTACCAAGATATGTTTAACAAAACATATATTATGCATGTGCATGCACACACATAATATATATATATGTATATGTATATATACATATACATGCACATATATGTGCTATTTACTGATTTAACTCCAGTGATGTGTCCTGGTATATTTTTGGTAAAATGAGTTAAAAATCAGTTTTAACAAGTGGGCTATATCTCTAATGGGAGTTAGTTCCCCCTCTCCTCATTGATGTAATCACAATATATAATGGATATAGACATGAGGTTTGAATATGCTAAATGAAACCCCAAGATATGTTTATATTTATCTCTTTGCAATGTATGAAGAGATTTCTTTGATTAAATTGGAAGGGCAGCTTGACATTGGCTAGCCAAAAACTGACCATGCCTCTAGTGGCCTTTGAAAAGCTAAATTTTTGAAGCAGGAAGAAGCCTTATAGATTGTGACCCCAATCAGACATGGTGCCTTGTAGTAGGACCACTTACTCAGTAGGAGAAACTAAATCCAGCAGAGAACAGAAGTAAAGAGTCAGGGCAGGAAACAGCTTCAAACAAGGTCATCTCTAGCTGAACAGAAGAGAGACAACTGTGGGTTCAAAGGAGAATTAGTCCTGGCATTTGGGAACTGAGCTGTAGAAAGGGACAGGCGCCCAAGGGAGCACAGCTGAATGAGCCACCAGGCAGAGTGATCCACCCAGCCAACATGCTGTGCCCAACATCAATCTTTTTGGTAGGGGGACAGGGAGGCTGGGGATCAGTAAATCCTCATGAAGAGGATGATTTGAGCTCGTCCTTCAAAGACCAGGGATGTTAGAGGTAATACAATTCAACTTCTTCATTTTGAGATAAAGAAATTAATCCCAGTAAACTTAAATAACCTGCCCAAAGACTTATAGGTATAGACAGAATTTCAAAAGGTGGAGATAAAGGGAGGGACTTCTAGATATAGGGAATATGTGACCAAAACATAAGGAAGATAGGAAACAGGATCTAAATGTAAGGGGGAGGAAACAATCTTCTTTGTGTGTATACACACACACACACACACACACACACACACATATATATATATATATATACATACATGTGTGTGTATATATATACACATACATACATATATATATATATATAAGGCTGGAGTTCCACTGAATAAATGAATTAATAAATCACTCTATTTTATTTAAAGTAATGAATGACCTTTGTCAGGTGAGAACACCTCAATCAGTCATATAAACTCGGTGTCAACAAGGTATGGATACATCTATTGAATCAATTAACCACAAACCTTAGACTAGGTATGAGAAATCTTTGAAAACCACTGAATAAAATGGAATTAATCTGCACAAGATTATCCCCAGTGCTTGGGATACAGTGTTTGGCACACAGGAAATGTGCAAAAATGCTTAATTACTTGATTTGATAGGAATTCTGTCCAAACTTACATGTTGTATAAAATAGAAGACCAGTTCAGAACCTAGGGGACTTGAGTGTTTGGCAAGATAGAAGATATTCCAACTAAACCATTGAAAGAAAATTGTCTGGAGAAAGAGGAGATGATACTTGGTCTCCTTAATCCCTAATTGATCAGAGGAAGATCTGGTGAGCTTCAAAAGCATCTGATTTTTTTAACTTCTAAGAAGCTGTTCCAGCAGCATCTCTGAGATAGCTGACCGAAGCATATGTGTACAGAGCCAAGTACAACATAGACACACTGAAGAAAAATAGCTTCAAGATTCTATGAGAAATCCAGATGAAAGTCATACCATGCTTAAAGGGAAGCTTTGTGAGTTCCCTGCAAAGGAGAGAAAAGTATTTCTCTTAGCTGGAAGCTACAAGTTACCCCTTTGCTGCCTGTGTTGTCTAAACTTGAGCCCACATTCCCCTGGACTCTGTGGGAGAATGTGTCCCATGCTTTTTGGGGGAGAATATTTTGTACTAACTATTCTTCTTAAACCATCTTAGTAAATGTCTTTCTATAAAAGCTAAAGACAGCCTGATTAATTGCTAGCAACTAATAATCAGTGGAGGAACACACTAATAGGGGCTAATGAAGTGTAATGCTAGAAACTCCCCCTTCTTCAGCTCTTCAGGGTCTCCTAGAGCTCTCAAGGATAGATATTTTAATCACCCTTTGGAGACCCAAATTACCAAGGGAAGTTGGGCTTGGGAGAGGAGCTTGAGAGTCTGTGCTGTAGATAGAACCTGGCATAAGGGTGTGTTATGAGATAAGGTCGGAAAAATTGAGGGATTTTAAAGGACCACAAATGTCAAGATAAGAGGTCTGGATGTAAGTCAGTAGACACTAAAGAGCTACTGATGAGAAAGAATATGACAAGTTTTCAGTATAATTAGGAGAGACCAAGCTCAGTAGAGCAGATGCATATATAAGAGAAATCAATCTGAATAGGTATAATAGGGTCAGATATAAAGGACCCTAAAACTCAGGCAAAGGAATTGAGACTTGATACAAAAGGTAATAGCGGTCATTGTAGGAAGAAAAGGCATATGCCTTGAGAAGGAAAAAAAAAAGAAAGATGTAGGCAGGAATTGTTTTCCAAAACGGCCAAGACTATTATTAGCCTGACAAATATTGTCCTGGGAATGGTTGTCAAGGATTTGTAAAATAATGGAACAAAATTAAGAGAGAATCAATAAACATCTAAAAGATGTCATCCAAAGTAAGCACCATGAATTTGTCAAAGACATATCATATCAGACAACCTTGACAGCCATTTTGCTGGAATTGAAAGATGAATGCACCAGAAGAGGCATTGTCTATCCGACCTTTGGCTGAGCTTTTGGTATAATCTGTCATAAAACTAATATTATTTGAAATTGGATAGATATAAATTTAGCCACAATAGAGATCAGAGATTGAAGGGGATGCAGCCAGGGGTTTTGAAATGAACTTGCTGATCTTGGAGATTGTCAATGGGAATAACAGAGAAGTACAAAGGATTTCCCTTCACTGAATTTGTACATGAGATAACCAAAAACCAACTGAAGGGGTGCAGGGAAAACTACCCTATAAACTGATTTTGAGAAGTTGAAAAATGAGGGCAAAGTAAACTACTGTACCTTGTCCTGTTTCACATAACCTAGATTCTCATATTGATTGAAAAATAACTTGTGTATGTTCACCTCCAGAGAAGGAACTGATAAACAGAAATAAAAAAGACATAGTTTTATATAGACACATATCTTTGTCAGAGGATGCCTTCTGTAGTGTGGGTAGGGGAGAGAGGGAGATACCTGGGAATTTTAATATAACGAAAAGTTAAATTTTTAAAATTTTTTAAAAGAAGGGAATTCAGAGGCCAGCATGTCCAACTCAAGTCTGAGTGATGGATCACTCTGCACCATGAACCCAAGTAGTCATCCTGCTTCTTCATGAAGAGCGTTGATGACAGTAAATCTACTACCTCCTGAAGAGGCTTACTCCTATAGGTTGGCAAGTTTTGCTTTGCTTTGTTTTGTTTTATATTAATGGCACATAGATAGTACATCTATTTCTGTAAGTCGAAGGATCTACTGTTCCTAGTTTTGCCCCCTAGGGCTAATCAAGACCAAGCTAACTCCTCTGCCACATCACAGTTCTTTGAATACATGAAAGTGAACTTCCTCCCCTTAAATTTTCTGTTTTCTAAGGCAATGTCCCCAGTTGCTTTACCCAGTCTTCATATGCTGGTCTTTAGTATCTTTACTATTCTTCAGGCACTCCAGATTGTCAAAGTCCTTCAACAGCTTGTTCAATGAAATTCATAGTTCTGCATATATACTGGAAGGTCTTGGAAAAAGCCAGTGAGTCTATAAATGATGTTGGTAAATCTGAAGAAGTTAAAATCGAGACTCCAAATCCAAAATAGGCCTCACATGCTAAGACCTAGTACTTCATAATATAAAGACACCAAACTTCCTAGTGAAACTGACCTATTGTTCCCCAAACTTAGCATGCCATCTCCCAACTTTGCACATCTTTTCCACTTATCTGTAGTGGACCCCTCCTCACCTTTACTTCTTTGATTTTTTTCCCCCATGGATCTTCATATTTCATATCCTGACATCTTTGAGCCTCACAACAGCCCTGTAAGGTAGGTAGGGTAGGTTATCATAGATCTCCATTTCACAGATGGGAAGCTGGGGTACAACGAGCTGAGATTTTTTTACTTAATAACTCAGTTCCCATGGATAGCCTGACCAATTTATGTGACTATATACATAAAGTACATATAAAGACAATATATGCACTTCACAAATTATCAGGATAAAGATGCTAACTGACATCACAGAATTAAATAAACTTTTGCCTACAGACCCAGTCAGAAACAAAACAAAACAAAACAAAACAAAAAAACAGTGTTTTCTCTTCTAGAGAAAGGTGAGAGACAGCAGACAGGCTCATGGCTTGTGGGTGGCTGCTGAGAGGGTTTCCTCCTATAGGAAGCTCTTTCTGGACCCCAGTTTATTAATGCTTTCTTTTTCCTTAAATTATATCCCATTTATTATTGTTTTACATTTAAGGGGGAAAGTATTTTCAAAAAATATGGGGGGAGAGAGGAAGTTAACTGGGTATTTTAATATAATAAATAAACAACAAATAAATTTAAATTTAAAAAGATATGTAAGAAAGGGAAGGGTTGGAGAAGGTGTGATGATTTTGGGAAAAGATTGTGATATAAAAACAATCAACATCAATAAAACTTTAAAAATGAATTAAGGGGATGTAAAGTAAGGGAAAATGGTAAGCAACACATAGGTTTTCATTGTGAAATGATCAGAAAAAAGAATATTATTTTAAGTTAAGCTAAAAGAAATAAGGGAATACCATGGAACAGTTCTTATTTGTGGGAGAGTTAGAGTGGTAATGAAACAAATTTGAGATCACAAGAGAACTAGGCTTTAATCCTGGCTTCCCCTAATTAGCTACATCACTTTAGTTTTACAATCTGTAAAATGAGTGGATTAGACAAGCTGATCTCTAAAATTATTTAAGAGTTTTAAAATTCTATGACTATCGTTCTTATAACTACATTGGGGCAAGTGATTCAACCTATAGAACTCTTTGCTGAAAGCTGGGATGATCTACCCAGTTTTGTTACTGTCTCTGTGCCCTTGAATGAGCCCATGTCTTCCATTCCTTTTCTAGTCTTCACTAATCCTTTCTTAATCCTATAGTAGTTATTGTATGAACTGCTCATTTTGACAGTTAATCATATAATAAATGTTTGTTGATTGATTAATACTGCCTTACCATGTTATTTAATAGTTCCTCATATGTTTATCTTCTCTCCTTCACTAGACATCTCCTCGGGGCCAGGAATTTTATAGTGTTTCTTCCTCTTTCCCGAGATCTAACTCGATGTTGGGCATATAAATATCCATTAAATTAACTGAACTGTTGAATTGAATTGGCTCTAACATCATTGTGCCTTAGTTTCCTTATTAAAAATATGAATAATAATTTATATTACTAAAGCACTTTCCAAAAATTCAACATAGAGACGGATGCTGATGAGTGTGAATGATGGATCTCATGAAGTGGTCCTATGGCCTCTAATTCATACTTGCAGAAATATAATTACTATATTAGGTTCCAACCCAAAGGAAATATGTAGTCTGAATTCAAATACATAGGACCATCCTAGGGGATTTATGACTCAGAATTCATAGGGATGTAGATGCACATTATCAATCAATCAATCAATCAATATTTATCGAGTTCCTTCTACGTGCTAGGCACTATGATATGTACTGGGGAGACAAAAGTGGGCAAAGAACAGTTCCTGCTCTCCAGCAGCTCACAATGTCAATTGAGCCTCACAAAAACCCAGGGAATTAGATTACAGATATATTGTTATCAACATTTACAGATAACAGAATTGAGGCTCTACCTCTGACACTTAATAGTTATATGACCTTGAGCAAATCTCTTAACTTCTTTTTGACTCAGTTTCCTAATGGACAAAATACAACTATAATGGTTCCTTTAGAGGCCAATGAGAGTTGCCTACCTATATTACATAACACTACTAGCTACATCATAGGGTTGTTACAAGGCTCTCCTGAGCTCATTCAGGTTTGTTTAAAACTTTAAAGTGAAGGAGAAGCTAGGTGGCTCAATAGATTGACAACAAAACCTAGAGGCAGGAGGTCCTGGAATCAAATTTGACTTTAGATACTTCCTAACTGTGTGACCCTGGGCAAGTCACTTAACCCCTATTGCCTAGCCCTTACCACTCTTCTGCCTTAGAACCATTCCACAGTATTAATTCTAAGACAGAAGGTAAGGGTTTTTAAAAAAAAAAAAAAAAGCAACTCTAAAGTTATAGAGAAAGTCAGTTACTGTTATTAATCCAGGGTTTCAAAGCTACTAAGTGGCAGGGTTGAGCTTTGAACTCAGATCTACCAACTTCACAGTGGAGTTCTTTTCATGGTTCCCAAAGGCATTGTACTTCTACCTTCTAGGAGAATTCTTAGGAAAAACTGAGGCACTCAACTATTCTTCCTGTCATCCAACTTCATAACCATCATGATGTCATATTGAACTGTATATTCTCTCTCACCTTCTATGTCTAATCAGTTCCCAAATCTATTAGATTCCAGTGTCACAGTATCTCTTGTATTCATCTACATTCTAATCTCTCATATATTCAGTGCTCTTATTCTGTTCCTCCAACACCTGGACTATTATGACAACTTTCTAACTGGATTTCCTGCTTTCAATCCTCTCCTTTCCTAATCTATCTTCCAAAGAGCTGCCAAAATTATCCTTGTACAACATGCACCTAACCATATCACCCCCCCTCATTCAAGAAACTTCTATGACTCTCAGAGGCTGCTAGAATAGAACCAAAACACGTCAGTTTGACATTTAAAGTCCTTTCCAGTCTTGGAGAGAGCTTTACCTGCCCATTCTAACTTCCCATCAGTCCCTTTCATACATTCTTTGTTCCAGTGAAACTGACCTACCGTTCTCCAGACTTTCCAGTCCATCTTCTCATCTGTGCCTTTGCCCAGGCTTCCTCACATTCCTGGAGTAAACCCCTCCTCATTTTTACCTCTTAGTATCCTTCAATTCTTTTATACTTCAACTCAGGTTCTACTTTTTACAGGAAGACTTTCCTGGTTTCCATCAATCCCAGTGCTTTTTACCTCCTCAAATTATATTTATCTTTTGTATATTATAGAATATCCTTGGTCAAGAATTTAAATATCTTTAGATAGGGGAATATCTTTCATTTTTTCTTTTCTACCCCCAATGCTTAATGAGTGATTGTTGAATTGAAATAAGAGATGTGATATCACTTTAAAGCAGTCAAAAGCACTGCAGGAATATGAGGTTTATTAATATTATTGTTGTTGTTAATTATTTCTATAATCTCATTTTCCAAGTAACAAGACTGAGAATGCCACCTTCTCTATTTTTCTTTACTTAAAAGAACACACCAGGCCCAAATTCTAAACTTTAGGCTATTGAGATGAAATTAAGATCACCAGGCATTAGACAGGTATAGGAAATACTTCTGTGTAGGGTCACATACTGATGGAACACACAGGAAGAATGTCATTATGTAGGATGAACCCGTCCAGGAGAGCCATTGAATCTCTCTGAGGACAGACTATACTGTTCTAATCTTCTTTTCCCTTTTTTCATTCAACCCTTTCTTCCTGCCCTCTTCCTTTAAAAGTCCCCAATTTGGAAGTAAATATGCATCTTATTCATAAAACCATGAGCTACAACTTACACATGAAAATTAATTTCATAATTTAGATTTAAACACACATGGATTCCAAACATTTTGTCTTGAAATGTTCACATAATTGAGGTATAAATGATCTTTCCCCTCAGTATTCAGATGGATTTGATTCTTTGTCTTGATATAGAAGAGGAAGGCTAGAACAATGGGCAGAGAATTGTCCCTGGAGTCAAGAAGATCAAGTTCTGTCCCTGACACAGTCTACCTCTGTGACCTAGGCTGAATCACTTAAACTCCTATTGCCACTTTCTAAAGACCATAAATTAGATTGAATCCAAATTGTAGAGGGAGTTTTCATACCTACCTGCAGTAACTCCCTATACTGAAGAAACTACTCCCAAATTTCCCCATAATCCCACCACCAAAATAATAATAATAATAATAATAATAAATTAATAATAATATGTTGCTATAAAGTTCAGATTAAGAAGGAAACTTAATTTCATTCTGTAACTCTGAGGAGAGCCTTTATTCAAATCAATTAAGCATCCAAATGTTTTCTATGTAAGGAACACTACTAGTAATTCCAGGGTATATGAAGTTAAGAACAAATTCTTGCCCCTAAGTAGCTTACAGACTATTGAAGAACATACAGATGCAAAATAAAAATAATAATGAATTGCATTTTATAGTTTACAAAGTACTTTCTGAAAACTCTAGAAATAGGCAGTCCAAGTATCATCGACCCCATTTTTCATATGAGGAAACCGAGACTGAAAAGTGAAGGAATTTGCTTGAGATTGTACAAATAGTATTTGTCAGAGTTCAGAATTCAAGTTGGATTTTCTAACTCCCAAGTTGAGAGGGTTTTTTTTTGTTTTTGTTTTAGTTTTTGTTTTCCATTATACTTTTCATTAAATATTTCCATTAAAGCACTCCAGAAAGAGGGCATCTTTAAATTGAAACTCCTGCATTGCCTGTAGAAAATAAGCAAGAATCGTAAACTGTCACTGAGAGGGCAATTTTCTAATACTAAAAATACGTGGGAGTGGTAGGTTAGCATAGTGAATAAAGGGCCTGCCAAGGAAGGTTTGATTTCAAATCCTCTCTCTGACATATGTTACTGACTAACGCATTTCTTTAAGACTATAAATACCAGTATCCCCAATTTGCCTTGAGGATGGATTCCTCATGCTTTGGAGTTCACTACATCCACGAAGTGGCAGCCGGGTGGTGCATTGGACTGAATGTCAAGACCTAGAATTAGGTAGACTCATCTTGGGTTCAACTCTGGCTTCATCAGTGTGACCCTGGGCAAGTCACTTAACCCTATTAGCTTTGGTTTTATTGGCTATAGAAAGAGCTGGGGAAGGAAATGACAAATCATTCCATTATCTTTACCAAGAAAACCCCAAACGGGATCACAAAGAGTCTGACACAACTGAAAAATGACCAAACAAATATCCAGGAAATCAATTTCAGACCAAAAAGAAATATACAATTATAAAAAGTCATATTAACCAGCATTCTCTTTACCTCTGAGCCCCTCTCACCAGGCCTTGCAGACTCTTATTCCTGGCTCTATTCCATCTTTTATTTAAAACCATCAGCTCCTTCTGAGCATAATTCAAGAGCAGGACAAGATTAATATCACTGGGGCACATAAAAGAGACAGTAGAAAACTTTAATTAAGATTTTCTGAAGAAAGAGTGTATGTGGTTTTACTTTGTTTTGTTTTGTTTTGTTTTTCTAGAAAAATCAAAGTGTTTACTCACCAGGTAGGTGTTTCTAATCCTGTATTGCTGACATCTTCTTTCTGCAACCTGGGGAATTGAACAATGTGCTAACCTCTTCTCAATGGAAGGCCCATATTGGTTGTAGCAACATTAGCATAAGTGGTGGGGGCCTTAGCTGTTTTCTGTCCTCTGTACAGGTTATTTTTCAGCCTGACAACACTATGGGAAAAGCATTTCATTTTAAGTGGATGCATCCTTGCTGAGTCCTCTGAAACCGAATGATTGGATTAAAAACATTTTCTTGAGCATAAAAAACCCCAACAATTGCATCATGCTATTCATGAATAAATTAAGTTTAAAAATCTTCGGAGGAAAAAAATATTTGAAGTGCTTTTCTACTTGGGAAAAGGCAAACATATTTCCAAACCTGCATAAATGTTGAAGTTTTCTTTTCATTTTAATTAAATCACATGGATTTGCTATTCCAACTGTATTTTCTTGGCTTCCCCTTCCCCCAAAACCTGAGCCTAGGGATCTATCAATGTGAAGAATGAATAAAGATGTCAAAAGTTGAATATAATTAATGTTAAAACAGATGTGTGATGAATAAGGGGTGTTGTTTTGGAATAGAATGGAAGGCGGTGTTATTGCCTGGGGCACATTATTTCTGGGTCACATGGCCATCCTTAATCTGAAAATTCAGCATTGACTGTGGAAGGTAAACTGGAAATAAAAACTTTCAGGGAAGGGGTCTTTGCTTTACTTTTCTCTTTTTTTTGCCTTTATGTCTTTGGTACCTAGTCCATTACCTACCAAGTAGAAGGTACTTAAATGCTGATTGGATTTGGCTTTGAAGAAAGCAGTTATACAGAGAGCAAAATAACTGAAATGAGGAAGGGTACCAAGCATAAAATGATAGCCTGTTTGTTTTTTCTGAGGATCCTTTCTTGCTTGATCTCACTGAAGTTCCTTAAACATGAGCCCTAAGAAGAGGAAACCCTCCAAAATAATCCTTGCTTGCATGTCCTGGGGAAAAACATTCCTTTCCAGTACCGTATATGGTCACAGACTAAATCAAGGGAATGTGAACAAACTTCCTTTCCTTTAGTTTTTATTTTCTCTTGTCAAGGAGAATGATCCTCAGACTGAAAATCCTCTGACAAAAACTTAAATACTACAAACATTTACTAAGCACCTACTCTGTGATACACGAGGAAAACAAGACAGAACTGGCCCTCAGGGAGGTCACCTTTTACTTGGAGGGTATATAACATGTACAAGGGAGCCTAAACTAGATAGAGGAACCAGTATAAAGAGGGTCCTTGATGTTCTTCTTTTTATTTTTTTATCCTTTTTTTTTTTTTACCAATTACATATATTAACAAATTTCCACATTGACATTATTTTTGAAGTGTCCTGAGAAGCAAGGAGGAGTGGGGAGTTCATTTCAAACCTAGTTTGTGAAAAAGCATCGAAACTGAAGATGGAATGTGGGGTTCCTGGAACCTTAAGCAGGCCACTTTGAATGGAAATGCCAAGTTCCAGAAAAGGAGTAATATGCTTTGGATCTTACTTTGGAATAAATGCCCTTCTGCCATCTCCACCATTTTCTGAGATTCAGATATTCCCTCAGAATTTAAGCTGTCATTGTTAACCACATTTAATAAATATATTTTGTTCAAATTCCATTCAAGGAGATTTGTCTAGGCCCCCAGACAAAGGGAAACCGACTCCTCTTCATTTTATATACCTAAGTATTGAGTCTGGACCCGTGATTTATTGGTGCCAAGGAGCTCTTGGTGAAGGACTTCCTCTAACAAAGTGGGTCGACAAAGCTCTTTCTAAAAGTTTTAGTGATTTACCTAGAGCACTGAGTGCTTAAATTACTTGTCTTGGGTGGCATTTGTGTGTTAGAGATGGCCCTTAAACCCAAGTTGTACTGGCTCTGAGGTCAATCCTCTGCCTATTACTTCACACTGCCTCTCATTCCTTAAGATTTTCTATGCAAACACAAGGCATAAACCTGAAAATGTAAACCATAGTCCAAGTGCACATAGGGAATCCTCCTTAAGTTTTCCTATGATGGACAGTAAATTTTATTGTCCTTACTCTTTACTTTTCACTTATTTCCTCAACCTTTTTTCCCCAAAACTATCAAATTATTTTTCCTACCAACTTCAGTGGATAGGTATCCCTCCTATCTTTTCATGAGGCAATAAACTGGCATTTCCCCTTCACAATCAGTCCTTAGGGCGCCAAGAAGGTAGACCGATTCCCTTGACATTTCTCACTATTACCTTATGGGCACCTGCTTCCTCTTTCTGCCTCAACACCTTTAGAAAATCTCCTTTTGTTCTCACAGCTGTGGATGAATACTCTTCTTTGCTTGCCAAGAGATGTACCAGCATGTACCATAATAATGGAATCCTTAGAAAGGGGTTGGGAGGCCTTGAAAATGAACATTGAGAAAGAACTGGGCAGGGTGAGACTATGTGCACTGACCTACATCTACAAATACTATGTGGCTTGTAGAGAGAACCATGAGTTCTTGGCAAATGGTCCTTTTCAGGAAGTGGAAGGTGTATGTTGTATATAAGGGATCTTTTAGTCTTCTTTAAGCAGTATTATAGGATCACAAAATTTGGACCTGGAAAGGACCTTAGAGATATAAAGTTCTTTGTTTTACAGATAAGGAAACTGAGACCCTTATAGATAAAGTATCTTCAATTCCCAGCTTCAAATCTAGGTACCGGGCTCCAACATTAGGGTACTTCTGTCTAAAAGTACTAATTATAGTATGAAATACTGAATGTTGTTCTTTTGCTAGATGATATTAGCTGTAATATAGGAGTCAGAGGGCTAAGGGAATGTTCTTGAATTAGTTTCACCAATATATGGGTTTAGGCCAATAGTTTTATGCAATGAAATGATTTAAGAATTGTCAATTGGTCAGTGTTACTGACTGGGCTGTCAAATTCCTGGGGACAACCTTATTCTGGGCACTATGTAAAGTATGAAAAAGAAAAAGACAGTTTTATTGGAAGTGAAAACAGTGGCTGTGAATGAAACAATGAAAAGCTTTAAAATTAAAAAAGAAGGAAAAGAAGAAAAGTAGTCTTGAGAAAGGAGCAATGGTTGAGTCCCTTTATACTCATACTGTGTCATACTTCCAGTAACAGTCTATGAAATTTTTAAAAATTTTGATGTGTGTATGTGTGGGTGTGTTGTGTGTGTGTGTGTGTGTGTGTGTGTATGTGTGTGTGTGTGTGTGGTTGGGGGGCTGGGGGAGGGGGTTCAACACATCTGCACAAATTTTTCCCAGTCTGTTCCCACAGTAGGAAGCCAGATTTGAAGCCAGAATGAGATAGCATAGGCAAAGCACTTTGAAAACCTTAGAGACATATGCTAACTGTACCATTCTTCTCATCTCGTTGTTCTCATGGTGTTTTATGTCATTCAGAAAGACATGGTCATGGAGCAAGTTCTAATCCTGGTATTATTCTTTTAAAGTTAATGTTCTACATGCTCTCGTACAGATATAAAAGTACTGAAATTTGTAGTTGCACAAAATTTAAGTACACAAGCTTCATAGGCTTACTGATAGCACACGTGGTATAGCTCTATTAATGACAAGACAGTGGAGATGTGGGAATGACATGTTCCCACGTGATTTTCATCTCTTCTGCTTTGGTGTCTATATTCAAAAAACTTTTCATTGATGAACAATTAAAGTCAATAAGCTTTTATGAAATTCCTGTTATGTTCTAAATTATATCTACCAAAGTAATCTTAGGTTTTTATGGTTCAATGTTCTATCTAATATGGACTATCATAGTCTGGATCTAGTATGGCTTATTGGTGGAGGTTCTCCAGGATATTTTGAGGGCTCTCTCTCTGGAAGATGCTACCTTTTAAATTAGTTGTTCTTGAAATGATTGTGTAAATGCCATGTTTTAAATAAGGAACAGTTTTCCATATGGACATCTAGGCTCTCACTAGACTGGGGTCTATTTTATATTTTTTCTACATACGAATAATCCATGAGAACAAACTGAGACAAAGTTTTAGGATAATAAATAAAATAAATACATGTTATGGCATTTTCCAGTAGTTTGTTTAATAGCTACTAGATTGTTGATAAATGGATCGTTACCCTCAGGACTTGGGGCACATTCCTTTTGCTCTTCTATTATACTATTTTCTTTTAAATGTTTGTAGATTTGTTTTACTTATAGAATCTGAGAATTCTTTGCATAAAGCATATAAACATATAATTAACCTATACTGGAAGGGGTCATTGTCATTCTCATCTTGTGGTAATAGAAATGTGATGCTTTCAAGTCAAGAAAAGAGGAATCATGCTTGCATCTGAGAATAAGCTGGCAAAGTGTTTTGCTCTAATTAGTGTGCCACTATGAAGCATTTGAGCCAATAATTATGGACTAAGAGGCAGTTAGTGGGTACCATGGATAGTATGCTCAGTTTGAAGTTGGAAGGAGTTAGGTTCAAATCTGACTTCAGCCATTTCCAAGCTTTGTGTCCCTGGGCAAGTCACTTAACCCCAATTGCATAGCCCATATTTGCTCTTCTGCCTCAGAACTGATGCTAAGATAGAAAGGTATGAGTTAAGAAAAATATGACTGTTTTGTGTTCATTATATTAACTGCGAACATTACTTGATTAATCAATCAAACATTAATTAATCAATTAATAACCAATCACACACTAATTAATCAATTAATAATTAACATTAATTATTAATTAATAAACATTTATTAAGTACCTGCTATATGTCAGATTCTGGGGATGTAAAGAAAGACAAAAGACAGTCCCCGAGTTCAAGGAGCTCAAGGTCTAATGGAGAAGATGACATGAAAATAGGTACAAAGAAAATATTTACAGGATAAATTGAAAATGATCATCAGGAGAGAGGTACTAGCTATAAGAGATATCAAGAAAGACTTTTAGAATGTGAGGCTCTCATTTGATCTAACTTGTATTTCAGTCGCGTTAGGTTTTTTCAACCATCTAGATGACTGGCAATTTTTACATCAGTCACTTGCATGGACTCTTATTTCTGATTTTTTTTCTCTTTACCTTTCCAAAAGTCTACCATCAAGATTCTGATTGATGTTGAATTCTTTATTTTGTCCTTTGTACTGTTCTCTTTGTTATAGCCTTAATCTTTTCACTTTTGTTTTCAACTGTTGATTAAAGGAAGGTTGAATTCCTGATAGGTTTGTTTTCCAATTTTCTTTCTCCAGATTCCTTTTTCACTGAGTGACACTCTTTTGTACATACCAGTCCCTCCCCAAATAAGATCTGCAGAGATCTTCCAATCTACAGATCTTCAGTAATGTTCTCAAGTCATTTTGGCCAGGGCACTCTTTGGTGCCTAGTCTTAAATGTTTTTCCTGAAAGCTCTACCTTTTCTCTTAGGATTCTTACTAAGACAATAGCTGCCACTTATGCTGCTGTGTGGAGGTCCTGAAATGGTTTTATACTTCCTGTCAAATACTATGGGAGAACCTGTTCCTTCATAATAGTGAGAGCAGATACCAGCCTTTTTGAGTTACTCTGTGTAAGTGATCTGCTACTTGGATTCAAACTGTCAAATTCAAAAATGACTTTATAACAATTTCAACCTATGTCAGTCTCTTTCCAAATCATTTGCAATGTCCATGCTGTTTCTATTATTTGTTTCATTATTAGGCTTAATTGCTTGAGTTTGGCTTAAGTAATTCTTTTGAATGTTCTCAAGGACTTCACCTTTTAGAGAGATGCGACATATATACAAAAAGGAAATAAAAGGTAAATTGAGATGGGAAAGAGTACTAACTTGGGAGAGTAATAGAGAAGGTAGAATCAAACATGATCCTTGAAGAGGTCTCTGAAGCAGGAAAGCTCTATTTCATTTCCTAATACATCTAATCTTGGCTCAGAGTTGAAGGTTTCTTTCATAATTGGCCTGCACTGATTGTCATGATGTTTTTGTTTTGTAACTTGAAGCTAAGTGTATCATTGGCCAAAACCTATGTAAAGTCCCTGCCTGTAATTGGTGAGATCAGTTTCCGATTTTCTTGTGATAGAATATTGGTGTCAAGTAAAAGTATTCATGGTTACAGTCCATTTCACAAACAGTCATGGTTCCCTCACTTGAATGGTCAATGAAATCTGCCTGAAGAATTTGTAGCAGGTATTAATATTTCTGTTTAGTTCTAATGTATCTTGCCTTTTTTTGTGGTAGCAGAACACAAAGGACCACCATTCATTCTGTGGTCCTCTGTGACAAGCTGATCATCAGGATGATTTAGAATAGGGCCAGCCTGTAATCCTATGTGTTGCTAGCTATTTCTTAGTTCCACCAGAGTGGTTTCATCACACCGGTTTGGATGATAACCCAATCAGTTGTATTGTCAGAGCTCACTCTATAGCAAAAGGGTTCCTGCCAGGCATTCACAGAAACTGGAGTCATCTTAGGGCACACACCATCCCCACTGGCATTCTTCTGCTTTTATACTTTCCCACCTCCCCACACACAACGTGGACTCAGGATTTATTTGAAGGGCTACATTCTTAGAGTATTTGACTCATTTTTCTCTAAGACAGGAAATGTTCTTAGATGGTAGCAAGTACCTGATACCCAAACTCCATTTTCTTCTTCACTGGATTTTGGAAATGGAGAGAAAGGAATTGTGAAAGTGATGTGTTGCGCTGCAAAGAAACATGGAACTCAAGTAAAGAAATTTGGGTCTAAGTCCCAAGGCAGCCAGGGAGGAAGAGAGAGCAGCCAGAGACATTGAACACACACACACAATAAAAACTATTTAAGGCCAGATTTAAATTTATATATTATTTTATTTTAAAAACCCTTACCTTCTGTACTAGTCTCAGTTCCAAGACAGAAGAGTGGGAAGCAGTTGGAGTTAAATGACTTGCCCAGGATAACCTAGGTAGGAAATGCCTGAGGCCATATTTGAACCCAGGACCTCTTGACTCAAGTCCTGACCCAACAATGACTTCCTAGAATTTGATCATTGATGGGAGAATAGAAACAAGATGATATTGTGAAGGGATTGTAGAATCAAGTTTTTTTTAAATGTCTAGAGAGGCCAGGTCTGTTTTTAGACAGCAGAGAATGTGTCTAAAAGAGAAGAAGAAAGAAAGGGAAAGGACATTTATTAAACATGTGCCATGTCCCAAGCATTGTGCAAAGGTCATTTAAAAAAATATTCCCTCATTTTATCTTATCAATGAATCAGGAAATATTGAAAGTGAGAGAACAAAAATGGGGGTAACTTTCCTGGAGAAGAAAGGGCACAAGTAGAATGGTGAATCTTGGGAAAGGAAAAAAGAGACCACCCCTTCCTCAGAGATTAGAACTGAGGGGCAGAGGATGGCTGTTGACCTTAAAGTTGCCTTGAGTTATAGTCTAGAAGATAAGGGAATTCCTAATGCATACCTTGATATTTTTTCCATTAAAGTAGGTGGCAAAGCCCTGAAAGAAGTAACTTATGGGGCATGAGAAGAAATGAGATTTAGAAAAAATACTGCAAAAAGTGAGATTAGAGATGTAAACGGAGAAGAGTAAAAGAATTGTTGTATAGTAGTGAAGGCCATTTTAAGATTAGATGGCATGAAATTTATAATGGACTAAGGTCGCATTCGTTTATAAACAAGTGACAGATTATTTGCTTTTTTCTATAAACAATTCTAACTTGGAAGTTAAAAGAGCATTGTTCATAACCTTTAGATCTGAAAACTCAACCAGGAATCTAAAAGATCCAGCAGGCATCCATCTGTCTCTGATGTTTAATTTGTTCTCTCTTTGCTAAAGTTATTTTGGCCGTGTATTGGTACTGTTTGAAAAAAAAAAGCACAAAACAACCTTTCTCTTGCTTCCAACTTGAGCTGAAGTGATGGATGAGTTGGGTAATAATAACAGCACCTTTCATCCTAAACCCTTTACGAATACTCATTATCTCTCAGCACTCCTCTGAGTAGGTGGCATATAGTGTTATCCCCATCTTGCTGAAGGAGAAGCAGAAGTGCAAATAGTCCCTAGCACACCTGTGACTAGACTTCAGGGAGTCAGAGCATGGTGCCTCGAGGTTTTTCCAGAGCCTATTGCTTCCAGGGATATGTCACAAAATGACTGTTTCAGAGACCTGGCCATGGATCATCTGGTGAGCCATTAGTTGGCTCACCCCACTTAGGGGTGTTCATCAGTGAATGCCTTATCAACGTAAGCATCAGCAAACATTTAAATGTACATGGCATTCTGCTCCGAGTGCCCTTCATGTATGCCCTGAAGGTTTTGTATCATTGAGGGCCCTTTAGCCCTGGAGATTTGGATTAGGGCCAGCAGCAATGTGGCATGGTTTGGAAGATAGAGCTTGGAACAATCAATCAATGAACACTTATTAAACACCAATGAGGTCTGCCTCACCTTTTGTGACTAAAGTCCTTTAGAAGGCCATTTATAATAAGTGCCTCCACTACCTTTCCTCTTCTTTTCTTCTTAACTCTCTGCAGTGTGGCTTCTGACCTACTCATCCAACTGAAATTATTCTGATCCAAAGTTACCAGTGATTTCTTAATCACTAAATCCAACGACCTTCCCAATTTTCATCTTTCCTGACTTCTCTTTGACGCTGTCAGTCCTTGATATTATCTTCTCTTTAGATTTTCAGGACTCTAATCTCTCTGGTCCTATCTATTTGACTGCTCTTTCTCAAGCTCTTTTTTGTTGGTTCTTCATCCAGGTTAATGGATCGATAACCATGGGTGTCCCATGGAGGTCTACATTGGTCCTTTTCTCTTTTTCTTCTATACTACTTCACTTGGTGATCTCATAGGCTCTCCTAATGACTCTCAGATCTCCTCATCCAGCCCTAACCTCTGTTGATCTTCAGTCTAACGTTTCCAAATGCCTATTAGATATTTCAAAGCAGATGTCCTATAGGTATCTTAAACTCAACATATATGAAAGTGGATAGTTTATCTTTTGCCCCATAGTCTCCTCTTTTCCAAACTTTATTATTGTTGAGGGCGGCACTATCTTCCCAGTCTCCCAGGTCACCACCTGGATGTCATACTTAGCTCCTCACTGTCTCTCACTCCCTTTGTCCAATCTATTGCCAAGGCCTTTTGGTTTCACCTTTGTAATATCTCCCATTGTTCCACCCTGTTACAGGTAGCTAGGAAAGAAGGAAATAATCATTTATTAAGCACCTATTATTATATTATTTCACTTGGTCCTCACAACTGCCCTAAGAGATAGATATTATCATTATCCTCATTTTACAGATGAGGAAACTGAGGCAGGCAGAAGTTAAGTGTCTTCCAAGGTCACACAGCTAGTAAGTATCTGAGACTGGACTTGAACTCAGATATTCCTGACTCCAGACCCAAAACTCTATGCACTATACCACACAGCTGCAGGCCATCACTTTGTTATGCCTGGACTAATGCAATAACCTGCCCTTGAGTCTCCCTGCCACAAATCTCTCCCTACTCCAATCTATCCTTAATTCAGTTGCCAAAGAGATTTTCCTAAAGTGCAGTTCTGATCCCTCATCCTAATCAATAAATTGACCTCTGGTCAATAAGCGCCAGTGGTTCCCAAAGATCTATATGATCAAATACAAAATCTGTTGTTTGACATTCAAAACCACTCTGGTTTCTCTAAGGATTTTCTGCACTTAATCTAAATTCTTTGATTGTTTGAGACTTGTTCTTACCTGATAAATGTATCAGGTCATAGCATCTTATCATTTACTTTAAATGGGGGTGGCATGACTTGATTGATTGACTCAACCAATCTACGCCCTTAGCCTGGTATGTATTACATAGATGCTAAATAGATAAAAGAGAATTTGGGGGAAGCATTAGCTTCTGGGGAGAGGGAGGATCAGGAAAGGCTTCAGGAAGAAGGTGGTACTAGAAAGGACCCTTATAGGGAGCTAAAGACTCTAAGAGAAGATCTGGAGGGAATACCTTCTCAGTGTGAAGGATGACCAAAAGGCACAGAGACAGGCAGAAGTTGGAGATGGATGTGTGAGGAACTAGGAGAAGACCAGTTTGACTAGACCATAGTGTACAGGAAGGGAGAAAACTTGTAATGAGGCTAGAAAGGTAGGATGGGGCCAGGTTGTGAAGGGCATTACATGATGAGGAGGAGTTTCAAACCCTTCACAGGAGACCTGGTTTCAAATTCTCTTCTCAAATGCTTACATATTGAATGACTCTGGATCATTGGTTATTTCATTTCCCTAACCTAGGCTTCCTCATCTATAAAAATGGGGATAGTGATGCTTTCTCTCATTGCCTAATAGGGTTATTATAAGGAGATTGGTTCAGAAACTATGAAGTGATTATAAATGTTATCTGTGTTGCTTATTCACCTGACATTTCTCCTCCTTGTGATGGCAAGTAAGCCCTAGCTAGAAATCTGATCTGGCTTCTTGTCTATGCTTTGGCAAGGCAAGTTATCCTTGAATTAAACATGGCATGCTGGGTCCATAGTTGAGGTACTCTAAGGACTAGGGGTAGTGAAGGACAATTTGCTTGATGCACTGGGATATTATGCCTCTATGGTCTATGTCTGTGTGGATAGGTATGGTTTCTTGGAACATACCCTGTCAGGTTTGTGTCTAGGGATGAATGACATATTTGTGAGTTCCTAAGATCGTAAGAACTCCTTGGAAGGGAAGCCATTATTTTATATCAATATGAGAGAAGAAGGAGGGACTAGGGGAGCTAGTTTGAGTTAGTCAAATAATAAAGAGAATTTACAACCATTGAATCCCAGTTCATTTTTTATTTTTTAGCTATTATAAACATTTTTTTCTCCTTTTACTCTAGGAGTCTAGAGATGGTTCCTTTTGTTAAATTTGTATCTCTTTCAGCCCTTAGAACTATACTCAATGCAATTTGGATGCTTAGTGTTTGTTGAATTAAATTCCACAGACTATATCAAATAGGCTCTGATGTGAGATCTGAATTTTTCATTTTTGATGACCATTCCTACATTATGTTTATGCAACTTGTGACTGGTGCTAAGTCACTGTTCTCCTTATGTCTATGGATTGGGCTCTTGGAATGTCTGAATTTGACCTGTTTCTAGGACACTGCCAGAATTTCTTCGTCTTCTGCAAATATGATGACAGTAAGCATATGAGTTCAGAAAAAAATTAAAAGGCATGTAAGGAAAAGAAAATAATTGAGAGCACCTTTATTCATCTTCTTTTAGTTCTTGCCTTTCCTCAACCTTGGGCCAAAACTTGTCCAGGACGGAAGTATGAAAAACTGGGGATGGGAACGAGGGTATTATATAGTGGGTACCCTCCTCATTTGCCTTTCCTTTGCTCTGGACCTCAGTTCCTGGCTCCAGAGAACACATTTAGCTATTAAACTCATATTTTATCAGGCCTTACCATCTGCCCTGCCACTATCTCCTGATATCCTCTAGATTCATTATTTTTCCTGCCTTTAGACACTAGGACCTACCCATATAACTCTAAGAATCCCTGAACTTTTTCCATCTGTTCTACAACTACAGTCTTAGGACTTTCAGACCTTTCTATCAGCACTACAGCTGCATTTTTCTTCATGGTAAATAAATATTTATATGACACCTAATATGTGTAAGGTACTGTACTAAGTGCTTCTTTTATATATGTATATATATGCAGAGAGAGATACATACATATGTGTATATATATATATACACACACACATATATATATAAGCACAGTTCTTGGCACATAATGCATATGTGCATATGTATATAATATTATATAGAAATAATAAATATTATCTATTTTAAACATTATTTTCTTTTAAATTTTGAGTTCTAGGTTTTCTCTCTCTCTCCTTCCTCATCTACTGATAAGGCAAACAATATGTTATAAATTATACCTGAGAAATCATGCAAAACATTTTTTCATATAATCCTTACCACAAAAATAGAAAGAAAGTGGCAAAATTATACTTTGATATTCACTCAGAGTTCATCAGTTCCTTATCTGGAGGTGGATAGTATTTTTATTTTATTATGAATCCTTTGAAATTGTTTTGGATCATTATATTGATCAGAGAAGCCAAATCCTTCACAATTGATTGTTATTACAATATTTCCATTACCGTGTACAATGATTTTCCTATTCTTCTTACTTAACTTTGCATCAGTTCATATAAATCTTATCTTGTTTTCCTGAAACCTCCCTCCTCCTCATTTCCCAGAGTACAGCAGTACCCATCATAATTACATGCCACACAAAGAATTGGAAACTGAGTATTGTCTATCACTAGGGGAATAGATAAACAAGTTATGGCATGTGATTGTAATGGAATATTTTTGTGCACTGAGAAATGATGAACAGGATGAGTTCAGGAAAACCTGGAAAGACATAGGAATTAATGCAAAGAATTGGATGAATGATGTATATGAGTTACAAAAATATTATAAGATGATCACTGTGGACTAAATTATCATCAGCAAAATAAGTTCCCAAGATATCCAAAAGGGACCTATGAAGAAAAATGTATCTATCCATACCCAAAGAAAGAATTGTTGAAGTTTGATTGCAGATGATAGTATGCTCTCTTTTGCTTTATTTTCTTCATTAATTTTTTATTGTATACGTGATATGTATCTTCTGTCACAGCCTAAGCAATGTGAAAATATGTATTGCATGAAAACACTGGTATAACCTATATCAAATCATTTACTGCCACAGGGAGGGGGTAGAAGGAAAGAGGGAGAAAAGCCTGAATCCTAAAATATAAAAAAAAATGATAAAATTATTTCTACATGTAATTGAAAAAAATATATGCCACAACCTGTTCAGCTATTCCCCAATTCATTAGCATCCCCTCAACTTCCAATTCTTTGGCACCACAAAAAGTGCTGCTATAAATATTTTTGTATTATAGGTCCTTTTCCTTTTTAAAAAAATCTTTTTGGGATACAGAACTAGCAGTGTTATTGCTAGATCAAAGGATATGCACAGTTTTATTGATCTTTGGGCAAAGTTCCAGATTTTTTTTCCAGAATGGTTGCACCAGTTCACTGCTACCAATAGTTTGTTAAAGTTTTCCCTTATCTACTCTAGAATATGTCACGTCTGATAGGTTTTGGTGGTACTTCAAAATTATTTTACTTCTCCTTTCTCTAATCAATAGTGAGTTAGAGCAATTTTTTCCAAATGATTATCCATACTTTTGATTTCTTCTTCTTAAAACTTCTTGTTAATATCCTTTGATCACTTGCCAACTGGGGAATAACTCTTATTTTCATAAATTTGACTCCATTCCCTATATAACTGAGAAATGAAGCATTTATCAGAGAAACTTGCTGTACAATTTAAAAAATATTACTTCATTGTCTATTGTTTGCTTATAATATAGCTTCCTTGATTGTCTTTTTTAATTAGGCATATTTTTATTTTTACTTTTGCTTTGTTGGGAATGCTAATTAACAGATTCCTTGAAATCCTTATTTCAAATGAAGCATATTAGATTCTACACCTATCTATTATTTTAAGTCAGTATGTGTCTTTCTTTTTCAAATTTGTCTCTTGTATACAACATATTGTTGGATTCTGGTTTCTGATCTCTTCTGCTATCTACTTTTTACAGATGAGCTTATGCCATTCACATTCACAGTTATGACTTCTACCTGTGTGTTTCTCTCCATCCTGTTTTCTTCTGTTTATCCTTCTCTCTCTTTTTATCTTGTCTCTCCTCTAAAGTCTATTTTTCTTATGACCACTGCTTTCTTAAGTTGCCTTCCCTTTTATTTCCCTACTCCCCACCTCCCATTTTATTCTTTTATATTTCCCCTACTGGCTAAGTTAGATTTCTATACCCAATTGAGTATGCATCTATTTTCTTCCTCCTTTGAACCAATTCTGATGAGAGTTAGGTTAAAATATTGTCCATGCCCCCTTTTCCCTTCACTGTGAAAGTTCTTCCTTGCATGTTGCTTTATAATGTGAAAAAAATTCCTCATTTCTACCACTTCCTTCCACTTTCTCTTAATGCATCCCTCTTTCTCACTCCTATATTTTCTTTTGGAGATCATTCCAAATGATCAACTCATCTCCATGCCCTCTATTTATAAAGACTCTTTCTAACTGCCCTAACAATGATAAAATTCTTAGGAGTTACATATATCATTTTCCCATGTAGGAATGTAAATAGTTTAACTTTATTGAGTACCTTATGATTACTCTTTCAGGTCTACATTTTATGTTTCGCTTTGACTTTGTACTCAGTTTTGCAGGGTATGTGATTCTTGATGATAACCCCTAGCTTCTTTGCCTTTCAGAATATCATATTTCAAATTGCCCGCTCCTTTAATGCAGAGGTTACTAAATCTTGTGTGATTCTGAGTATAGCTGCAAAATAATTGGATTGTTTCTTCTTGGCTTCTTGTAGTACTTTCTCCTTGATCTTGGAGATCTCTAATTTTGCTATACTGTTCCTGGTGGGGGAGAGAAAGAACATGAATCATGTAACCATGGAAAATTTTTCTAAAAACATAAAAAAATTAAAATGATAATTTAAAAAAAAGTTGTTTACAGGGGAATATTGGGAGAGTTCAGCTGGGTCCCAGCTTGTACTCTGCCAAATTGGTTGTACCCTTATGCTAAGTGCTTTTAGAAAACATCATGTCATTTAGTTCTCACAGCCTGTGGAGGGGGGGGTACACTTTTTTAGTCTTCGTGTTCTATCTTAGAATCAATAATGAGTATCAGTTCCAAGGCAGAAGAGCAGTAAGGGCTAGGCAGCTTGGATTAAGTGATTTGCCCAGGGTCACATAGATAGGAAGTATCTGAATCCAGATTTGAACCCAGGGCCTCCTGTATGGCCTGGTTCTCTACCCTCTAAGCCATCTAGCTGCTCCAGGAGATACCATTATTTTCTCCATTTTAAGGATGAAGAAACTAAAGCAAGTGGCTTGCCCAGGATCACAAAGTTTGTGAAGTGACTGAGTGCTGATTTGAACTTAGGTCTTCCTATCTACAGGCCCAGTATTCTATTCGTGGCAGTCTCTTACATTTTTTCTCCCCCAATTAGAGTATGCACTTCTTGAGAAAACAGACTATCTTGATTATTTTATTTCTATCTCCATCACTTAAACACAATTTCTTATACCAAGGCATACAGTGAGTACTTAGTACTTTTGAGAATTAAAAAAAATCAAGATTAATTAATTAACAACCAAAACCATAAATACATAAATAGATGATATTACACAATGATTAATCATTAAATAAATAAATAAACAAATAAATTAAAATTAATCAAGATTTGGGAAGTTCAAGAAATCAAAATTACTTAAAAAGAACAAAAGGAACTACTAGCTGGCACAGTGCAAGAAGATTTGAGTAAAAAATATGACCTCAGATATTTATTGGTTGTGTAACCCTGGGCAAGTCACTTCACTCTGTTTGCCTCAGTTTCCTCATCTGCAAAATGAATTAGAGAAGGAAATGGCAAACTACTTCAATATCTTTACCAAGAAAACCTCAGTTGGGGAGATGAAGTGTCACACATGACTGAACAACAATAATTGATTCTTTTTTTTTTCTTATTGGGCAACGAATTGGAGCAGTAGATAGAACATTGGGCTTAGAATCAGGAAGATCTGAGTTCACATTCAGCTTGAAACATTTACTGTCTGGGAGCCCCTGGGCAAATCACTTAAACTCTCTTTGCCTCGAATGTAAGACGGGAACATACTAAAGAGGGAAATGGCAAACCAATCCAGTCTCTTTGCCAAGAAAACCTTGTGGACAAGTCCAGTGGATCGCAAAGAGTCTGATGCAACCAAATGACTGAACTGTGAAATTAAAACGATCAATTTTACTTCCAATAACCTCTCCTATTTCTTATTTAGATATAAATTCTCCTCTTATCTGTAGATCTATAGGGACATTTTTTATTCTCTCTTAATGTGCTTATAATTTCACCTTTTATGTGTAAGTCACGTACCCATTTTGACTTTATCTTGGTATATGATGTGAAATGTTGTTCTATACCTGTTTTAAAAAATACTGCTTTCCAGTTTTCCCAGAAATCTTTGTCAAATGATGAGTTCTTAGCTCCAAAACTTGGATGTTTGGGTTTACCAAATACTAGATTACAGTGGTCATTACCTGCTCTGTATTGTGTACCTAATCTATTCCACCAGTCTGCCACTCCATTTCTTAGCCAGTATCGGATAGTGTGGATGATTACTATGTTGTAATACAATCTGAGATCTGGAATGACTTTCTGGTGTTTTTAATAGTGTTTTATTTTGTCAAAAGATTTTTCTGCATCTCTTGATAGAAATGATTTTTATTGTTGATATGGTCAATTATGCCAATAGTTTTCCTACTATTAAAAACTGGCCATGCATTACTTATCTAAATCCCAACTGGTCATATTATAGACTTTTTGTGATATGCTGCTGCTATCTCCTTGCTAATATGTTTTTTAAATTTGCATCAATATTCATTAAAGAGATTGGTCTATAAAAATAATAAAGTACTTTTGGGGGCTAATTCATTGAAAGGAAGAATCATAGCAAAGCTTTCACTAAATGCTATCTCCCTGCTGAGGGGATTGGGCACATTTTCCACAAAAATACCTCACTCATGAACTAATCAAGCACCTTCCTCATTCACTCAACTAGTGGGTTTTGGAACTAGTCTTACCTTCACTGTCATCTGCCTTTAATTGACATGTGTCCTCCTTCGCCCTGGCATCACTAGTCACAGGAAGGGGAGAAGTGAATAGCTGGCTCCCACCATTCTTCTCCAAACCTCTCTTCTTTCTTTCCTGCCTGGCAGTAACTCTTGCCAAATCCCTGGATGGAAAAAGACTGCCACTGAGGCACCTCATTGTTAGGGCTAGCCTAGAGGTGCACTGTGGGAAAAGACAATTTTGAGATGCTTCCTCTTTTCATATTCTGATAGAAGATCTCATTGCATCCCTCCAACTTGTCTATGGGGTAGAGATAGCCAGCACCCGCCCAGCCCTGAGGATGTAGTTTTCTGCATTCTTTACTATTTCTTGAGGATGACATTGAGGCTAAACAAGCAAAATTTAATAATTCCAATTGCATTAATACAAATTTGGGTTTTCAAAACAAATGTTAGAACAGAACTGACTCTATATTTACATATGTCCTTGTCTCCATCTTTAAAATGCAAACTCCTTGCAAGTAAATATTGTTCCCATCTTGACTGATGTAACCCTAGCACCTAGCTCAGAGACTGGAACATAGTGCTTAATTTATGCCTAGTTTCATCATCTGTGAAATGGGGGACATAATATACTGCTTGCCTTACAAGGTTGTTGTGAGGTAAGTGCTTTATAAACTTTAAAGTGCTAGTAACTTATGATTACTATTCCTTCCTTGTCCCCTCTATTTCTTCTTTTCCATCTTTAGTACTCTTGGTTTACCCCAAGGCTCTGTTTGTTCTCTTCTGGAAATCTCAACTATTCCCATAATTTCACCACCATCATTATATAGATGACTCCCAGCTTAATATTTCCAGCCATGACCTGAACTCCACTCTTCATTTCCAATAGTCTGTCTCACCAGCGGTTCATTCTTAACAAGCTCAAAATAGCTTCTTCCTTCCAAAATCTCCTTTTTTTCTTTTATTCTTTCTTTTGATACAATGATCAAAAACTCCCTTTCCTTTATCTTCCACATCCAATCCATTGCCAAGTCTTTTTCATTCTACTTTCTCAATGTTTCTCCTCTCTACTTCTACTGTTATAACCTTTGTTCACCTCTTTATTCCTTCTCGACTCATTTGTACTAACAGTATCCTAATATGTCTCCTTTCTGATCTTCCCTCTTCTCCAATCTATTCTTCACAAGGCCTCCACAATAATCTTCTTAATGCAAAGATTTAATCTTGCCATTCTTACCCCTTTCCAAAAAAAAAATCTGCTCCCTCATCACCTACAGAATAAAATGTAACCTCCTAATTTAGCATCCCAGGTCCTCCACAGAGTAACTGTAATTTACCTTTCTAGTATTAATTCACAGTATATTCTACCACACCAAACTAGATGAATTATCTGTTTGCCAGTTTTGCGTTGTTGACTCCTGCCTACCTGTAGATGTACTCGCTTTGTGTCAAGAATTACCACTTCCTATAGCCATTACTGAAATTCTTCTCCTTGAAGGCCCAATTCAGAAGCTGCCAAGTCTACAGTGTTTGCTGATTTCTCAGCTAAAAAGGATTCTTGTCTTGGTGAGTTTCTTTTGTTTTCAAAGCAATTCATCATTTTTTTAAATTTGTATTCTAATTTTTGGTGGTGTCTCATCCTCCTAACTAGATTGTGATCTCTAGAAGGATGAGAATGATATTATTTTGTATACTTAGCCCTTAGCTAATTGTCTTAGCAAATATGCTTCACAAATGTTTGAATTGACATGAACTAACACTCTACTTTGGGAACTGGTTTCACTCTTCCACCTATCCCCAAACACAAAAAATCATAAGCTTCCTGGGTTTTCTCTGGAAGGAAGGATGAGGACTAAAGACTCTTGTCATCTACTCCCACAAGGCAGGAAAATTACTAGATGAGAACTTTGCCATCTCTGATACCTTTTTGTGTTAAAAAATCAAAATCAAAAGATTGTAATGTGGCCTCTACATTTTTTAATCTTTGTTATTAAGGTTTTAGTGTTTCTTACTACAGAAGAAATATCTCTATAGGCTTGGTCAATTTTTTGACCACTGTAATTATTTGAGAGACTATCTTGAAGTAACAGATAGAGGTGTATAAATGGAGATTTTGAACCTTGGACTGTATTCCCCATAATTCCCTTAGTATTTCCTAAAATTCCCTTTAATCTCTCCTTCACCTTCACGTTTGTATGGTCATATTATTGTTTTATAGTTGGCTATAAGTCCTTCCTCTTCCTCTCTTTTGCTTTTGGGAGTGAGCTGGTTAGTACCTTTTAGCTAGTATTTTTGTTAGTTTATTATTAATAAAACTTTATAAAATATAATATTTAGTTATTGAATATTCATTTTAAAATCCACAGAGGCTAGGTCTCAGCAGTAGAAAGACATGTGTGCAAGTATTATCTCTGACACCTGACTGCCATGTGATCCCGGAGATCTCACAACTTAACAGATTTTCTGATATTGCTTCTGATATAACAGATTTTCCTATTATCTCCTTAATACAATAAATTGCAGAAAAGATGTAACAATGTGCATTGGAAAAGAGAATATCATACAGAAGTTTCTATTCTAATGAAATCACAGATTCAAACACTCTTCTATTTTAAAACAGGGTGTCCCCAAAATCTCAGTGCAGTTTTAAGCTAAGAAAGCTCTAAACTCTATTAAGATGGGGGATACCTTGTATATGTAATTCTACAGCTGGACTCAAGAGGTGGATTCTAGTTCTGGTTCTGTCTCTTAATATGTGTATTCCCTCATTTGTAAAATGTCTTCCCTCTGTTAATTCTTTCCAATTTATCCTACATGTTCTTGTTTTGTGTAATTTTATTTGCATATTGTCTCTGCTGTTAGTTTTCACCTCTTTTTTGTATCTCTAGCCCTTAGCACAGTGTCTGACATATAGTAAGCACTTAATACGTAGTCAATAAATACACCGAAATGTTAACAAAATGTTCCACCTAAAGACTGGCCTTTATATATACTTTAAAATTTACAAATGCTCATATGGTTATATAAGTCTCACAGCAACCGTAGGAGGGAATTACTACAGGCATGATTGTTCCTTTTTAACAGATGAGGAAACAAAGGTTGAGAAAGTCTTATCCATGGAAGAGGCAGGATTTGAACCCAGGTTTTTCCCTTATTACCTTTGGGACTTTGGACAAGTCTCGTAACTTTTCTGGGCCTCTTTTCATCTCAGAAAACTGAAATGGTTGGTCTAGATCAGGGATGGGCAAACTTTTTAAAGAGGGGGCCAAAGGAAGAGAAATGCTCATCTGTCACTCTGTTTCTAAGGCAATTCTTTTGAAGTTTCATTGTATTGTTTCCTACCTCATTGTATCCATCAGATTAGGAATAATGTCCCGTGGCCCAATAGAACATTTCAGGGGGCTGCATCTGGCCAGCTGGTCATAGTTTGCCCATCATTGGTCTAGATAACTTGGAATGCCCCAGGTGTTCTTATCTCCAAATCCAGCCCTCTATCACCTTTCAATGATTTCCCACCTCCCAAAGTCTGCATAACTTGTCCAGATGCTGTATGAATAACCCATTGCTGTTCACTAAGTTTTAAAGAATGTTTGCATATCCTCTCTTATTTTGGTTACTCCTAGGGATTATATTTGCAATGTATAGAAGTAATTTTGATGGTCTGTTTGTTTGTTATTGTCAACCAAGTACACTGATCCAAGTGGCTGAGTACCAGATGTCATTCCCTTCTCCCCTGAGGTCTCAAGGCTTCTATTGCCCCATTATATACTGGCACAAAGAGAAGGAACCAGAAAAGGTATGTTAGCTGATCTTCACTGTATAAATAAGGTGCTTAAAAATGCTCATCGACCGATTAATAGAGCTGAGATTTGCACATAGATCTCCTGTCTGTCCAATATCCTTTTTTATCATGCCATGATGCTCTCTAGAAAGGGGAGCTCTAGGAAGTCTGATGCCTAAGTTTGGACTTTGAGATCTAGTTTTGAATCCGTGCTCTGGGACAGCTGGATGGTATAATGGAGAGGGCATTGCCAGTGAATAAGAAAGTCTGAGTTTAAATCCAGCAGACACTTACTAATGATATAAACCCAGGCAAGTCACTTGACCTTTTTTCCCCCCTCAGTTTCTTCATCTATGAAATGGGGGTAATAATAATACTCATTTCCTAGGGCTGTGAGGGTCAAATGATCAAATAATTATAAAGATCTCAAAGCAGTGCCAAGCACATAGAAATTGCTGTATACATGTAAATAGGTGAAATGGCCATTCTTGACCTCAAGACCAGGCTGTAGACATTGTACCAGGGTGCCTCTTCTTACCTGTGTGACTCTAGATCAGAAAATTCTTTAACTTCCAGCCTTAAGTTTTCTCAATCCTTAAGTGATGAGATTCAACTAGCTGGACATTGAAGTCTTTTCCACTTCAAAAATCCTATGAAATGGGTTAAAATGAGAATAAATTCCCTTGTTTGGACAGAAACTAGGAGAGAAGTTGCTGCTTTGCAGTCCCCATATCTCTAGTACCCTTACTGGGGTCATAACTTGTAAGTAATGTCTAAATAGAAGCAAACATTTTAGGACTAGAATGTGCTTTGGGGACCATGTAGTTAAACCTACTTATTTCATAGATGAAGCAATTGAGTTCCAGGAGAGGGGGAATGACTTACTCAAGGTCACAAAGCTAATTAATGATAACAACTTTCCTGACACCCAACTCAGTGTTCTTTCTATTGAGCCAAGCTGCTTGCCTACCACTGGAAGTTATCAGCCTGACTCAGAGGCAATGGGGCACAGAGGAAAACCTGCTGAATTTCCAATACGAGGACCTAGATTTGCCCCCTTCTCTCCTTTGGGACTTTGGGCAAGTCTGAACTTTTCTGGTTCTCTTTTCCTTAGAAAATTGATGTGGTTGGATTAGGTAACTTGGAATGAATGCTCTGAATAATTTATATATAATAAATCTCATCTCTTTGGCCATGGACATCATAGAGAGATGAGGGACTCAAGAGGCAGAATAAGATTTGCATTTTCACATACAGCCAATGGAGGGTTTTATTTATTTTTTTTTTATATTTGTTATCAGGACTTTGCTTTATTTTGTTCTTTTCCTTCCCCTGCCTGCCTTTTCAGTGTCATGGGTTGAGAAGACCAGGAGGTAGACAGAGTAGGAAAAGAGAAAGAAAAAAAGAAGGGAAAGAATACACTGAAGAAGTAGAGATAAGCAGAGCAGATTTGAGAGCTAAGGCTGAATTTTGGATTTCTGCCCAATAGGGAGGACTCAAAGTCTTCCTTGGGGAGGGGTAGAAGCAATGTTCCAGAGATTCACGCTTCCAGGTGAACTGTATTTTGGCAACTTATATAGATGTAAACAGAACAGCTAGGTGGCACAGACGATAGAGCACCAAGCCTAGAATCAGGAAAATCTGAGTTCAAATTAACACTTCCTAGCTATGTGACCCTGGGCAAGCCCCTTAATCCTGTTTGCCTCAATATTCTCATTTGTAAAATGGGCTGGAGAAGGAATAGCAAACCACTCTATTATCTTTGCCAAGAAAACCCCAAATATGGTCCTAGAGAGTTGGACATAACTGAAAAAAACAAAGTCATCATACACATTTTACATGGGCTGCACATACCATGCAAACTTTAAAAGAACAGCAATCTTCTCCACCTCCACACGGACAGGCAATAGGCTCAGAATGCAGAGTGAGACTTTTATTTTTGGTTTTGTGTTTTGGACATGGTCAATTCAAAACTTTGTTTTGATGTACTACTATACATGCTCGAAGCAGTTTTTGTCTTTCTTGCTTTCTCAGTGGTAGAGGGCAGGGGAAAGTGGGACGGAGAGAATTCAGACCTGAAAATAAAATAAAATTGAATTTGAAAAACATAATAAAAATCAAAGAATAGCAATTTCCATCTAATAGAAATCTACAAGTTCATGCACAATCTTCTTTTTTTCTGTTATACTATGAATAAGGAAATACTCATTTGATTTCACATGGGTTAGGTTCAGAATAAAAATAAAATTAAAAAAATTCTAATCATTGTTATTGCCCTTCTGCAAACCTCATCTAAATCTCTAAACTCCTTACTTCCAACAAAAACTGAGAAAAACTCTACCCTGAGAACACTTCCAACTGCAATTTTAAACCACAGCCCAGCACAAAATAACATTACGTGTCTTATTAACTAGACAGTTTGTGTTTGTGTAAAGATGATTTTATTTTTTTTAAAAAAAAAGAGCCTGTTCCAAAGGAATAAGTGGCAAGCAAAAATGTCTGCCAGCAAAAAATGCCGAAGTAAGGAAAAGAGGAGTATTGGAGACATGTTTGATCAGAATTTGTGAGCTCCATGAAGGAGGTGATCCAGTTATTTCAGCTCACCTGGTTTGACTGCTATGAGTTGCTTCACAGTGGGGGAAGTGGAGCATTGAACATCTTGTTCACCTTTTTCATGACCCCTTCATACCACACCTCTGTTGGGAGACAATAACAAAAACAGAGCTGAGAATTCCCAAAGGGGTGAGGGCAAGGTAAGCCTTTCAGAGCTGCGCCAACCTGATACTCCCCAGCTCAGGTGGGTCCCTGCTAGTTAGTTTCAGGGAAAAGAAAAAAATTCCCTTTCTTTTTTCTCCCATTTCCTTTTGATTTTTCTTCTTTTGGATTCCTCTTCAAATGAACAGTGATCCTCTTGAAATGAATAGATATTTTTGGGTCCTGATGGCAGTTTTCTGTCTCTCTGTCTGACCCGTTCTCTTTGGAAATTTGCTTTTTTGAAATTCCATGTCAATTTGAGGTTGAGAGTGGGGCTGATACAGAAATTCTGGGTCCTTGGACAGTGCTACTTGTGAGGAAGGATGGGAAGGAAGGCTTTAACATAATGACATCCTACAGCAAGTGGCATCTGGAACTCTTCAGGCATTTCACAAAAATATTTTCATGAATCCTCAGGACCCTCATGCAGAGCAGGCAAGAATCCAGAAGGGACTGACCGTCCTGAAAATCTTGTGTGTAAAGGAGGCCTCCTGGTGGCTAGGGACTTCACAAAGGCTATTTTAAGGAAGGAAATCCTATATCCTCATGCCCATTCACTCCATCCCTCCTGCTACCTGAAGAGGTCCACTGTCACCGGGATACTCGGGTAAAAACCAGTAAGGAGCTTTTGGACTCTGGGAGACTAACTTCTACCCCTCTTAAACCAGTTGGGCCCCAGGAGGCGACCCGCACCCCGAACCATGGCAGAAGCTCCATGCCAATCTCAAAAGGGTGGATGAATTTTTGCAGTTATGAGAGATGCTCGATTATTTTCCAAAAGACCCACCAAAAGCTCTGGAATAAGTTTCATTCCTTGACAAATAAGGGAATTTTCTTTTCCCGTAGCCATGGAACATTCCATCCATCTCTAGAGAGAAAGGGACCTTCTTCACTTTCCTCTTTTGAAAAACCTTTTCAAGTCTAAACTAAGTGTCTGGGCTCTATCTAACAGTAAGGGATGACCTCACCATACCCATAGAGGCCATGAAAAATCACAGTATCCTAATGGATCACTTGGTCTCTGGCAAAAAGTAGTTATATTATGTTTCATTTCTGTCTTTGTATTCCAAGTGCTTAGCACAGTACCTGTCACACAGTGGATAATTCATAAATAATAATTGATTGACTATTTACCTTCATTTCTATATGTGGACACTGAAACGCAGGAAATTAATTACTTGTTTTCAAATAGGAAACTAATTACTGGTTTTCAAATGTAGAAAAGTCACTTGATTAAACTGGATGTTCCCAAAATTATTAGGTGTCAAAATGGATAGAGCACTGGATCCAAAGTCAGGAAAATCTGAGCTCAGATTTGATCTCAGGCACTTAACTAGCTGTTAACATGTTTCAGCTTCAGTTTCCTCATCCATAAAATGTGGGTAATAATAGCATCTACCTGACGTGGGGTTGGTGTGAAATAACACATGTAACACTTGGCAAACCTTAAAGCACTATGTAAATTTTACTTATTACTATTATTAATAAGGAGCAGCTAGGTGGCTCAGTGGATAGAGAGCCAGGTCTAGAGACAGGAGTCCTGGGTTCAAATTTGGCTTCAGATGCTTTCTAGCTGGGTGACCCTGGGTAAGTTATTTAACCCCATTGCTCTTCTTTTGGAACCAAAGCACAATATTGATTCTAAGATGGAAGGGTTTTTAATTAATTAGTTAATTTCCAATTGCATAAAGTATTTTTGAAAAGGAAAAAATCAATAATAATAATAATACTAAACTGGTAGTACAATTCCAATCTCCTAAATTTTAGTTGTTTCTTTTTTGCCACCTAGACATTCTGACTCCCTCCTTTTCTTCTCTCCAAAGCATGATCTAATTTTCTCCTCTTTCCCTTCACAAATGTTTCAGTGTATTCAGGGTTTGCCTCTAATGATTTCCTCTAATGCCAGATGAGTGGAATGGAGTTTATGCTGGTAAAAGTAAATCAGTGCAGCAATACACCTAGAAATCCCCTAAGTGTGAAACCATTTCTTTTCTTCTGTCCAAATTATGCTCCCCACACACCCATAAAGCCCTCCACCAGATCTGAAGCTCCTGCAGAAAGGAGAACTGTGGGAGAGTAGCACATGCACCCAGGAGAACAAGTCCCTCTGGAATGGCTTGGAAAAACTCTGACCTGCAGCTCTCTGGTTGCTTTTCCCTCATTAAGCAAGGAAGGGAAGAAGCTAGCTAGGGAGGTGCCTGTAGGGGTGAGCAGTCTTTTCAGGGATTTTCATCTAGCTCTGAACTCAAATCACCACTTTTGTTGGATAACTGATATGAAGAGGGCACTGAGCAGCCACGGAGGAAGAGATAGCAGCCAGACAGGCATGGAGCACAAAGAACTAAAGACTATTTAAGGCCAGATTTAAGTTTACACATTACTTTTTTATATTAAAAAAAACCTTTACCTTTTGTCTTAGGATCTATACTGGATATTGGCCCTAAGATAGAAGACCAATAAGGGTGAGGCAATGGAGGTTAAGTGACTTGCTCAGAGTCACACAGTTAGGAAATATCTAAAGCCAAATTTGAACCCAGCTCTTCCAGACTCCAGATCTGGCACTGTGTTATCTAGCTGGCTGCCCCAAAATGTACGTATTAGACCCCTGAGAGGCTCTAGTACTAATGGGGTTTTCTTGCTACCCATTTCTGAACTGTACATAGTTTCTTTATTTTTCTCTCATAGCTGAGATTAATATTGGAGTAATGCAGCTAAGAAACACACTTGTACAAGTAATTTAATCTTTCTAGGTCTCAGCTTCCTCCTTTCCTATAAAATGAAGGATCAGAGATGTCTCTTTAGATATAACATTCTAGGGATTCTATACAAGGGAAAAAGACAAAAAAAAAGAAGAGGGTGGTAGTGTTAGGGAAATTGGTTTGGAGTCAAGACTTGGATTCAAATTTTGATTCAGAAACTGTGATTTTGGGACAGCTAGGTGGCCCAGTTGATAGAGTTGCTAGGTCTCGAATCAGGAAAACATGAATTCAAATCCAGCCCAAGATACTTCATAGCTGTGTGACCCTGGACAAGTCACTTATACCTGCTTGCCTTGGTTTCCTCATCTATAAAATAAGCTGGAGAAGAAAATGGCAAGCCACTCAAATACTCTTCTTATTTTCTTTTATTAAACCCTTCCCTTCCATCTTAGAATCAATACTGCATATTGGTTCCAAGGCAGAAGAGTGATAAGGGCTAGGCAATGGGGAATAAGTGACTTGTCTAGAGTCACATAGCCAGGAAGTGTCTGAGTTTAAATTTGAATCCAAGATCTCCCCTCTCTAGGTCTTGCTCTCAATCCACTGTGCTACTCAGCTGCCCCCGCGAATACTTTTCTAAGAAAATTCCAAATAGGGTCATGAAGAGCCAGACACAATTGAAAAATGACTGATCAACCACAAAATCTGTGTTGTTGGGAAAGTTACTCAGAAGCTTTGTGCCTCAGTTTCCTCATCTGTAAAATGAGAAGTTTGGATCCAATGACCTCTTAAGGTTACTTCCAGCATAACTTTTAGGATTCTGTCTATGACTTCAGACCTTCTTTCTACAGCACTAGTCTGCCTCCAAAATTATTGAATAGATAAGTTCAGTAAATACACTCAAGTTCAAGGACCAAATTGCTAGTATTAGTAAGGAGTGGGAGTAGTATCCAGGTCACCTGCCTTTTTGCCCGGGGCTTATTCAGTCCCTTATTTCTTTCTCCTCCAGTTTTTGAGTAGACAAAGCTTCCAGTTATGTCTCTGAAGTCAAGCCCCGAGGCATCCCTGACTGTTGTCTGAAAACTGCCATTACCACATATTTTAAAAATTACCATTTATAAAAAAAATGGCTAAGATCTAGAGATTATTATGGAATGGAGGAGTAGATCCTTACTGCATTTTCCTCCTCTCTGGGTCTGCTTACCCTTCAACATAGTTTCCTCCTTCCTGTGTCACTGATAAAGAAAACAGCACCCTGGGTTGGAGAGGGCCCCTTCCTTAGAATCTTGCTCTTTCTGGAAATTCAACCAGCGTGGCCTGGGGCTTCATGCACTCATACACCGAAACCAAATAGTCATATTATCACCGTGTTCCTGAACCTAGAGAGATCTCTCATGGGCGTGGGTTTGTATAACAGGGCAACTGGCACTGACCTGGCACAAATTTAAAAAAATACAGGGATAAGTGTTGCAATGACAAGGAAGGGGATGGGGGGGGGAAGCAAACCCAAAGACTTCTAAATTCCCATAGATCACTTAGTCTAGCAAAACTCACCTTTATCTGAAAGCTAAGGACTCAGATAAGATCAAACAGAGGGAGAGGGCAGGAGGAGGAGAGAGAAGAAGGGAGGGGTGGAAGGGAAGGTTAGCTTAGGCTGTGAGTGACTCTTTCTTCCCAAGATGTTACTGAATCATCATATGGCAATATCCATGTCTCCTGTCTCCTGTTTCAAAGTTTCCCACCCCTTTTAAAATGGGGATTAGAAAGCTTGAAGTTCTCTCCAACCCACAGGGATCTCTTACAGATAACTGAGATGGGTACTAAAATGCATCCTGTCTTTAGAAAGGCTTTTGGGTCCCTTTTGTTGAGCCATGTTTCCATTCTGTTCTACTCTTCATGACCCCATTTGGGGTTTTCTTGGCAAGAATATTGGAATTTGCCGTTTCCTTCTCCAGTTCATTTTACAAGAGAAGGAAACTGAGGCAAACAGGGTTAAGTGACTTGCCCAGGATCACAGAGCTAGTAGTGTCAGATTTGACTTCCTGACTCCACACTAGGTACTTAAGTCACTGTTCCACCTGCCTGTGTGTGTCCCTACACAAAAGCATATTTTTTGAAATCGGACCTATTTGCCTGTGACCTGGTCCTATTTCACAGGGTCATCTACACAGAAAATGGCAATGAGAATGATGATAATAACCATGGATAATATGAATAAGGTTTTCAAAGTGATTTATGTAGTTTATTTCATATGATAATTTGGTCATTTGGAAAACTAATTTTACTGAAAAGGGGGAGGATTCTCTGAAGAAAGGAAGCATTGTCATCCCCAAGGGGGATATCTATATGTGAGTGTACATTCGGAGGCTTCCAACACCTTGACATACTTTCATGATAGCCTAGTGAAGGGGGTCCTGTGGACATTATCTCTCCATTTCACAGATGAGGAAGCCTAGGTTCTAGGTTCATCAGGTTTGAAGTTTTAAGGAACAGCCAAGGGAAGACATTCATCTTAAGCTAATTATAGGGCTTCCTGAGTACTCCACAAATCCCACTGACATATCCACTCATGTGGCAGAAGTATCAAAAACATATGCACATGGGCTTCAGTGGTGCCTGCTGGGGTCCGTTTCTTTTGTTGGGGAAATGTAGCTGTAAATAACTGCTCCCAGAAGATTAGCTTGATCTAGACTAGCGCCTCCAAATCCCTAAATGCTGCTCCAACCAGACTAAAAAGTACTTGGGAATTAAATAAATAAATAAATGCAAATACAATAAAAATGATGTTAGGGGGCACTACTGGGGGGCTCAGAGAGCAAGACCTACAGAAGGGAGGTCCTTGGTTCAAATCTGGCCTCAGATACTTCCTGGCTGTGTGACCCTGGGCAAGTCACTTAACCTCCTTTGCCTAGCCTTTCCCATTCTTCTGCCTTGGAACCATTACACAGTATTGATTCTAAAACAGAAGATAAGGGTTTAAAAAATTAAAATGATGTTAATTTGTAGTTTTAAAGTCAATTTGTGGCTGCAAATATCTATTTCTATTTGAGTTTAATACCATTAATCTAGTCCAATCCCTTGATCTGAGGGAGTCCACACGTCTTAGTGGCTGTGCAGTTTTCTACAGAGTTAGTCAGAGAGAACTGGGGTTCATTGCAAATGCACCAATCTTGAGGAGATCAGATAAAGATAAGTGCAGAGTTGGGCAGAATATTTTGGGAGGAATGAGATAGTTATCTGCTACTCTAGCTGGCTTTATCTGCAAAGATCTTGTGAAGGGGCCTTATTTAGCCTTTCCATATGAGGCTCAGAGTTAAAAGTGACTTGACTATGGTTACACAGAAGCTAGATGTCAGGAGGAAGGAGATGGATTCAAACCCAAGCCTCTAGACACCAAGTCCTGTTCTCTTTCCAATACAACATTTTGCCTTTATATGAATATTATATATATATATATATATATATATATATATATATGTTGGGACAGCTAAGTGACTCAATGAATAAGGACATCAGTCCTAGAGTCAAGAAGACTCAGTTCAAATATAACCTCAGACACTTTCTAGCTGTGTGACCCTGGGCAAGCCACTTAAGCTAGTTTGCCTCAGTTTCCTCATCTATATAATGAACTAGAGAAGGAAATGGCCAACATTCTAGTATCTATGCCAAGAAAGTTCCAATGGGATCGGGAAAAGTTGGACATGACTGAAACAACTACACAACAGCAACAAATGTATATATGTAATACAGTATATGTTTTATTTATTTACATAATATATATATTAGATAGTATATGTGTATATTTCCATATGCACACATATACAAAAGTTACTATGTTTTAGAGATATGGTCTTCATACACACACGCACACACACACACACACACACACACACAAAGCAATATGGTGTCATGGAGAATCAGACTTTGGTATTTTACCAAACTGTATTTAGCCTTATCTAACCTATATATGTACATGTGTAATCTATGTGTATAAACATGTACATGTAAACAACATGTGTGCAAAATAAAATTTGTATACACATATAGACAATATACCTATATTCGTGCCAGTATTATATGTGTGAATATGCTTACATAAAATATGTATATGGTCCATGTGTCCGTGTCTGTCCGTGTGTATGTGTGTGTGTGTGTGTGTGTGTGTGTGTGTAGTGCAGATTATTGTAAAGAACTTGGATTGGTGTTTGGACTTTAGTATTGTACCAACTCTGCACTTGGCATTATCTGACTTATTCAAGATTGATTCATTTGCCGTAGAGTCCAAAAAGAGGTCTCTTTGTCTACTTCAATTTAAAACTGCACAAGACATGTATGTGAGTAAGCACATCTCTACAAAATATAGATGTACATACTGAAATAACACGAAAGGGAAAACGACACACACATATGCCCTTTTTATAATTATATTTTGAAGGAAACTGCTGTCCCACATTTCAGCAATTTCTCTGACTGTAACTTCTCTCTCCATTTCCACAAACACCTGGGTGGTTGGGACAGTTTAATATTCAAAACATGATGACTCAGAAAAACCAAATGTGTGGAATAAAACATTCTATTGTCATTTTGGTCTTGAGAAGAACGCTCTCTAAGCCGATATATGAGGAAGAAGGGGGAAAATTGGCCAAGCAGCTTTTGAAATTATCTCGTTGGAGGAAATAGTAGTTTCTACCATTAGAGTACTCTGATTCAATAAAAAAAAAAAAAATCCAAAAAACCCTCTCGCTTGATCATCACCAAAACAAGGAAGCGAGCTGCCTATTAAATCTCTAGAAGAGGAACAAGAAGAAAGAGGAATTGCAGCTAATCCCTTCCCAGGTCACACCTAAAGTTTATGGCTGGTAAGAAGAGGAGATTGTTTTGTTTGAAGAGATTTTAAGCATTTGGTTGAAGAAAACATGGATGAAGGACTAGAGCTACATGAAACAGCACTGAGCTAGGGAGAAGAATGGAGAAAGCTCTCTGTTCAGTATCTGGGTGGTCCTCTACTGTGTTGTTCTACCCAAGCATCTGGACCATAACATTGGCTTATTATTAATATAGAATCAATCATAATCATGATACTAGACCTTTGATTCCATCGGTATAGGGAGCTCCTTGGTAGGCACTTCCTCTGCCAATACTGGTCAGCACCTTCTCTGAAACTAAAATCTTAAAGCTGATCAGGTCAATGAAAAGTTAAGTAGCTTGGGCAGGATTGGTTAATCAGTATTTTCCAGGACTTGAGACATGTGTCCCTGATTTTAAGGTGCCCCCAATTCTATCCACTATATGCCACTGCCAATAATAATAATAATAATAATAATAATAATAATAATAATAATAATAATAATAAATACACTTTGATATTAATAAACGCACTATGATGACCATTTCATCATTCTTATTCCTTACTGTTTGCCTGTGGGAGGGAGTTAATATCTCTCCCCCCTCCTTCAGTGTTTTCATGCCTTTTATGCCATGAGGGCAGAGATTCTACTTTGTCTTTCTTTATATTCCCAGCTTGGAGTATAATTCCTTAGTATATATTGTCCACTGTTCAGCTGTTTTTCAGTCATGCCCAACTCTTTGTGCCCTGATTTAGGGTTTTCTTGGTAAGGATACTGGAGTGGTTCACTATTTCCTTCTTTAGCTCATTTTACAGATGAGGAAACTGAGACAAACAGGATTAAATGACTTGCTCAGGGCCACACACCTAGGAATTATATTACATAAGCAATATATATATATATATATATATATATTGCTTAAAGGCAAGCAGGTCTCTGTTAGATTATCAATTCATAGAATATGGGCATAGTGCCAAGAAATGAAACTTTCAAAATAAAATATATATGTATGCACACATATATTTATGTATGTATTTCAATGATTGAGATGGGGAGAAAGGACAATTTGGATGGCATGTTGTCATGGAAGGAGCATGGGCTTAGAGTTAGATGATATTATCTGTGTGTACATGGTCAAATCATATAATCTCTTTGAGCTTCAGGTTCCATAATGATAAAATAATGATTACATTACCAATATTGTAAGAATACATTTTGTAAGCCTTGATAGAATTGTGAATTATCACTAAGAGCTTGACATTTTTCTGTCTGTAAAAGTCCATTCCATATATAAGAAGTCACCTTCTTCTGATTCTTGGAACGCTCATATCTTATCAGAATTTTTTGATATATGAGTTTGTTTTGCTGAACTATTCCCCACCCCCCTTTTAGATAAGAGATTAGTTTTGGGAAAGGGAGGAAGGGACGGAGGGAGGAAGGAAGAAGAATACATTGGGCAATGTAGGCAATGTAAAACCAAAAAGTTATTAATAAAAGTTCATTTTTAAAAAGTTCCTTCTAACCTAAGGAATATCAAAAGAAACTGGATGAAAACATTTAACACTGGATTAATGCTCACTAATTCACAATGCTTTTCTATCTAGAAGGTTCTACATTTTATAAAATTTCTCCATAAAAACCCCTTTTATTAAGTTTAATTTTTCATAATGAAAACCACAAGATGTCACTTGCTCAACCAAATTGTAAATTGCCTCATCCTTTAGAGACAATATCCCTGCATTAAACCTGAAACCACATGCTATGCTAGCCAAAGTTGGGCCCCAAATGTGGTTGTGAGGGCAGATTCCCAATGTTGACAATAAAGCATTGAATTATGGCTGGAAAAATAAAAGTGGTATGACTTTGTTTATGACTTACACATCAGAGTTGAGATAAACTATATTTCTGTTCTCATCTTTTGAGACCAAAATATAAAGGTGATGAGGGCATCGTTGTCAGATGCTACCATTTTTAAAAATCCCTCCCTTCCTGTGTTTCTAATGCTTTCTTGAGGGTAATAGAGGCTTCAAGACAACTTGAATGGCTGAGAGCTAGTTTCTGGGAAGAATGACAGAAACTAGAAAGGTAATAATAACAATAAAATAATAAAATAATAAAAATTAAAATAATAATACATAATGGAGAGCATTCATGTGCTTTATGGATTACAAAGTGCTTTACAATTATTATCTTATTTGGTTCTCACAACAACCTGGGAGGGATGCTCTTATTATCCCCATTTTAATAAACTTAGGCAGACAGAGGTAAGTGACCAGGGTCCCACAAGCCCAATTCAAACTCAAGTCTTCCGGGCTCTAGGTCTAGCACTCTATCCATTATAACCCTACTCACTTCAAATTAAAGGCAGGGTGTAAGTTTTTATCCTGAGTATCAGAAAGACTTAGTGGGGCCGGCTAATCTTAATCCTAAAGTGAGGAACTGATAAATTAAATTCAGCCATCCTAACTCAGACAAGAGTAAAAGTAGGGTACCTCAGTGTGAGAAAGGTGACTCTGAAATCATGAATTTATCAGAATAGTTATTCCAGCTATCAGGTGGGGGTGGAATATGCATGGCAGCTGTGGAGGAGAAGCATCGTTGCAATGTCAAGGGAGCTCTGCCAAGTAGTTGCAAAATGCAACCAACTGTGCCTTGATGGTACTGGTAGATAGCCCTGTGAAACCTCCAGCAGGAGAGGTTTTCCCTGTCTTCCCTGTTTCCAAAAAATTTTAGTTTTGAAGCCAAAATTCTTTCTCAGCTCAGAGGGAAATTTTTTAAGGAGTTAATTCCCTTCATTCCCACTGGCATGGGGATCTGCAGGAGACGGCACTCATTTGTGTACAGGGCCTGGGAATACTTTCGACTGCATGATTTTTACTACTATTTCCTTTGCTCTTCTGATCCATTAAATATTGTTATTGTTCCTTATTGGTGTGTTGGCAGAGAAGGAAATGGGGTTTGAGCATAGTTTCTCCCTAACACATAGCTCAGATATTGTATGATGCCAGGGTTGGGTGGGATATTTACATATACATGTATACATATATATATATATACATGCATACACATATATGCATGTATCTACATGTGTTTGTGAATATACATACATATAACAGTAATTTGTAAACACTTTATGATCAGTCAACAGGCATTTATTTAATTACTTACTACTTAGCTCTGCTAAGGGCTTCTAATACACACAGTCAGAAAGGAAGGCAATCTTTGCCTTCAAAGAGTTCATTTTCTAATGGAGAAAGATAATCTATAAAAAGAAGTTGGGAAGGTGTGGGAGTATTGGAGAGAATGGGGGCAAAACAAGATATCTACCTGCCTATAGTGCATGGTAGGGAAAGAAATCCAGAGAGGCAGGAGCAGACTGCAGAGGAATGAAAACATGATTGGCCTGGTTACTTGAATGGTATGAAAGTCTGATGGTGATTGGAATGAAGGTTCTGGGAGGAACCAACCAACTATCAGAAGAGGGGGCTCCAGGACGAAATGTGCTTTTAAGATGATAAAGCCAGAGGCAGAGTGAACATCTGGCATGAGGAGGCTGCAGGGATGTTATGATATCCCAGGGTGAGAAAGCCTCTGTGACTTGTGGGAGAAAGTCAGGCTAATCAGGAGTGGATCCTGGAGAGGAATGAAGCAAACATTCCCTCAATAAGGTATCAAGATTTTTCCATTTTAGTCTTCTACCTGACTAGTCTTAGGGAACAATCAGTTAATCCATACCTGAGGTGCTGTACTGGTGAGTCTAGTGGAAACAGACGCTCAGTACTCCATCAAACCCCAACATGGCTAGACATGTTCATTTGGCAATCCTTTTACATTTATAGTATTCTACACTACTAAGTTATTAATTTGGAAGGGAAAGACTTTATCTCATGAGGAGGTTACTTTAAAAAAGAAAGCAGATGCTTGGAAAAGCACAAATAACCTAATTTAGTTTGTTCTGCATAGGCTGCCAAGGAGGGAAAAGGAAAAAAGGAGAGAGATTTGGTCAGCAAGGGAAGCAGAAAAGGCCCAAGTTAACTGAATCAAAGAATGCTGATGCACATTATCTATGTAAACTGGAGGAGGAGTAAAAGACACAAACCTGGACCAGCAAAGACATCAAGATGGAGGAGATCAGATTTATCCTTCTCAGACCCAAAGGAAAGAACCCATGTCAATGGCTAGATGATGAAAAGGCAGATTTAAGCTTGATCTAAAGAAGCTTTTTCTAGAAATCAAAACTTTTCACAAGTAGAATGAGCTCTGCCAGGAGGCAATAACTTCCTCCTTGGAGATCTTTAAAGAAAGGCTAAATGATCCCTTCTTTGGGGTGCTGACACAAAGATTCCTGCTGGGTTCCAGGCTGAACTGGATAACTACTGAAGTTTCTTCTAACACAGAGATTCTTTGATGTTATATTTCTCACATTCAATAGAATAAAGAAGTGGTAAAAAATGAGAACGTCAAGAATAAGTTGATTAGACAAAGAAATGCATAATAAGGAGAACCATCCTTAATGTGTACCTCATTCCTCAAGGCTTCAGGACCCAAAATATTTTGCTTGCCCCTGGAAAAAGTCTGCATGGAAATGACAATTTTGAGATGCCTATAAGTGGAAATTTAAAAAGAACTGGGGAAGTTGTAGAAAGAGGAGAAAATAGAGAAGAAAATGGTACTTGAGCTCAGGGATGTTCTCATACCACAGCTGGCAGAAATTTAGGTATTTCTTCCCTTCTAAAAATGCTAGACATATGTTATACAGTAGGCAGAAACTGATATTCCCGCCACCCCACCACCAATTTGCTGATAATAAAAATGAAATTCCACATTGTTTCTTCTTGCTGGTTTTTGGAGACCACCCTCATCAGCACCAGGGACAGAGGTGCAAATCCTTTGGTGAGTGGTAGCTGTGATCCACAGCAATCATCATAAAGGCTTCAAGATGCAGCACCCTTCATGAGCATAGAAGGGACAAGTTATTAAACTGTTACGCTCCTCTCTGAGAGCAGGGATTGGGTTGATTGCCCAAGGCTGTTCATGAGCAGAGGTCAGGCTGAATATCAAATCAGACATACTTAGTTGGTTTGGGAAATGGTTGGGTTTAGATCCCAGATGTGGATAGTGTTGCTGTAAATGCACTGTTCTGTCCTGATTTTATCCCTTGTTCCTATTTTCAGGTCTAGTGGGTGGAGAATTGGACTTGAAGTTGAGTTGGGTTAAAGGGCTGCCTCTAGCATGTATTGGCATTTCAGGACAACACTTTAAGACTATAAATTGAAGTGATCAATACTGGCAAGAATGGGGCCTAAGGACAAGCTTCTCGCACCATTGAAATAATATGCCTCATTGCTCCTTACCTCCAAATCCTTATTTTTTTAACCACCACAATATAATACCACAAATAATGTAGTAAATGGTTATGGGGAAGAAAGTCAGGAAGAATGGGGGCTTGGAAAGCAGCAACTTCAAAACTATAGAATTGCGATCAATGCAATGAATCTAGTAGCAACTAGGTGACACCATAGTGCACAGAGCACCCTGCTTTGAATTGGGAAGACATGAGTTCAAATCCAGTCTCAGACACTAGCTGCAATGCCCTGGGCAAATCACTTAACTTTTGTTTGCTTCAATTTCCTTATCTATAAAATGAAGATGAAAACAGCACCTTACCTTCCAGATAGGATCAAATGAGATAATATTTGTAAAGCACCTATCACATAGTAGCCACTATATAAATGTTAGCTATTAAAGCCTGAAAATAAAACATATCACTTGTCACCTTCCATAGATGTGATAAACTTAAAATGCAGAGAAATACATACATGTTTTATGTATATCTGCATATACATATGCATATATATATATAAATGGACATGGTCTACATGGGAATTTGTTTTGCTGAACAATACATTTTTAGAATGATAAGTTATTTTCCTTCCTTCCTTCTTTTTTCTTTCTCTTTATTTTTTGTGGTAGTGTCCTTCAATTTTGGAAGGGTAATGGGAGGGACAAATTGTAAAGGTATATAAAAATAAATTATTTTTAAAGGGTCAAGAGCTTACAGAATCAACTTAAGTAGATAAGAACCTGAAACTGTCCCTTGGAAACATAGCTATAGAATAAGACCATTACACTAGCAGGTATCTTTGTTATGTGGAGATGCAAAGCATGGAATCCATGCAAAGATACAGGGACTGCCTCACCCAGAATTCCAGGGGACCCCCCTGGAGAACTTTGGGTGAGGGGGCAGTTGAGAAGGGTTTGGGTCAGTTACTTTGTGGAGGTTGAAGTGAGCAGACACTCTGCTTACTACTCCAGACTTGGGGGTTCACCTGAGGTGGCCATTGTAGCATAAGCCAGTGGTTTCTACTCATAGGGTTAGCCTGTTTGTTAATATTATTCTTCATTAATATCAATATATAATTACCTAGTGATTTAGTGATTAGATATATAAATTATCTAACAAGTTCAGTTAGATGCCTTCGCCCCTCTGGTGAGGGGGGAAGGGCAGCTTCAATTTTAATATTCAGGATCATCTTTCCTTATTCAAATACCTTCATTAACCTCTCTAGTTTTCCTTGTTATTACTTAATATAACCTTCATCTTCAAATCTGTGCCTGGTAATTATTTGGAGGGATACTCACAACTCAGTCTGGACATCTAGTTTGAATCCTGTCTGCTGCCAGTTTAAGAAGATCTTCTCTGTCCTCAACAGTTGGATAGCTAGTTTCTGTATACTCATCTAACTGACCTGTGAGGAATATAAATTAAAGGAACATCATTGGGGTTTCAGCCATAACAGAAATTTACCAGAAGAATCTCATTCCTGCTTTCATTACCAACTGAAACCAGCAACTGTTTAGGGGGAGGGGTTTGAGAGCCAGGAGTGTTTAGCCCCCTCCTTTCCTCACTGAAGCCTGTCGATCTCTGGCTCTGGACTTGAAGCTCTATTTGGCTCTATTTATCTGCTTCTCCAAATTATCTGTTATTATCATCATAACATCTTCCAATGTGATTTTAACTAAAATGAAAGAAGTAGGAGTTATATCTTGCTGCAGGAAGACTGTGCATTTGATTGGCATGTTCATAATTTTTATCATGTTCAAGAACCCAAATGCCAGGCAGGAAGTTTCTACTATGCTGTAGTTCTTCTTTCTCGTATTGACTTTGTCTTATGAGGCCTTCTAACTGTTCCTCACCCACAACTTTCCATCTCCCATCTCCACTCCTTCATCCAGGCTGCTCTCCATGCCTGGAACATACTGTTTCATTATCTCTGCTTCTTAGAATTTCCAATTGACTTCAAAGTTCAGAACAAGTACAACCTTCTAAATGGAGCCTTTCCTGATCCTCCCACCTGCTAGTACCTTCCCTCTCCCCAAAATTTTCTTGCATTTATTTTGATAGAATATAATTGATAAAATATAAGAAAAAGAAGAAAAATCATAAGCCCTTAAGTTCAAGGATTGTTTTTTTCTTTCTTTCTTCTTTCCTTCCTTCCTTTCTTTGTTTTTCTGTCTTCCTTCCTTCCTTCCTTCCTTCCTTCCTTCCTTCCTTTCCTTCCTTCCTTCCTTCCTTCCTTCCTTCCTTCCTT